>NC_057812.1:445554265-445652311 GCF_018294505.1 Triticum aestivum | reverse complement strand
TTGCACATATCGAGCATATTGTGTGTATGTTATTGAAATGCTTGGTATGTGTGGGATCTGACCATCTAGTTGTTTATCTTTAGTAGCCTCTCTTACCGGGAAATGTCTCCTAGTGTTGCCACTGAGCCATGGTAGCTTGCTACTGCTCCGGAACACTTAGGCTGGCCGGCATGTGTCCTTCTTCGTTCCTGTGTCTGTCCCTTCGGGAAATGTCACGCGATGAATACCGGAGTCCTGTTAGCCCGCTACAGCCCGGTTTACCGGAGTCCTGCTAGCCCAGTGCTACAGCCTGGATTCACTCGCTGATGACCGACACGTTCGATGCTGGGTCATGGATGCCTGTCCCTGTAAGTCTGTGCCACTTTGGGTTTACGACTAGCCATGTCAGCCCGGGCTCCTTATCATATGGATGCTAGCGACACTATCATATACGTGAGCCAAAAGGCGCAAACGGTCCCGGGCAAAGGTAAGGCGACACCCGTGGGGATACCGTGCGTGAGGCCGCAAAGTGATATGAGGTGTTACCGGCTAGATCGATGTGACATCGAGTCGGGGTCCTGACATAAGCTTTCTGAGAGTTTACAAAACTTGACTTTGACCAATGCTAATACACGGGCTTAAATAAAAATGGAGGGAGTACACATTTGTTTTCTTAGTTTGTAGTGAACTAATCATTTGTTGAAATTTTGAAATAAATATATTAGGCTATTGACTTCGAATGTAATGGTCTATACAATTCAATAGTTACAATCATTGTCAAATCCCAAGATGTATACAAGGTCTATAGTACTTCACAACATCCTCAAACTCACATAATCCCAGTCAAATGAGAATCTAAATGCATTTCATAGTTATTACTTTGTAGGATGCAACAAGAACAACCATAACTCTACATCAGACATTATAGAAGCAACATTTTGACATATCCCAATGTGTGAATGAAATGTGCAGAGAGAGCTTTTGAAGATGGAGCAGATAGGGCGGGAAAGATTGTATGTATGTGGACGAGAGAGTAGGAGACAAACCTAACAAGACAATGAGAGAGAGAGATAGAGAGAGAAAGAGAGAGGAAGAAGTTAGGTCTGTGAGAAAGATGCATACATGTAATATACATGAGATGCGTGTGCATCTGGATTCTGTATACGTGGAAGGAGAAGAGACAACATGTTTGATGAGAGAGCAGGAAAAACATGGACGAGAGGGGAAGGATCTCGTGGGTTGAGGGATTGACAATTTTGTGCGGGGGAGAGAGGGATTGGTAATTTTGTGCAGGAGAGAGAGAGGGTGGGGGGAGGAGTCAGTCAGCCGTCGTCACATCACCCTGCTTCCAAATGACCCCGCATTCTCTAGCGCGGTGTGGTCGTCGTCTTCGATCTGCTCATTTCCCTCTTTGAAGATTGAGGTGTTGTGCATGTTGGGGTGCAAAGAAGCACAAGCGAGAGTGGTCGCCGTATAACCTTGGATGGGGATGAATTGTGTGCTGGGGGAGTGTGTGTGTGTGTGTGTTGTGTTGCGTGTGTCTCTCTCTCTTTCTCTCTCTCTCTCTCTGTGTGTGTGTGTGTGTCAGATATTGAGAGAAAACAAACCTAAGGAGAGAAATGGGTATTCACGAAGAGATTGTGAGGGCCTTGAGGTGGGCAGGGGCCGGGTGAGGGTGTCAAAATGTGGGCGTTGATGCATGTGTTGCATGCGACCGTGCGAGGGACGGACGAATCAAGAGAGAGAGATGGTTGTTGTGTTACGGATGCTCCTCTCTCTGTCTCTCTCTCTCCCTCTCTCTCTCTCTCACACACACACAAGTAAACTAGAAGACCGTTCTCTCATGTATACACAACATATCGGCATATGTCTATGTCTCACTCATGCACGATCATTTGCACATTCACACCTCTCTATGTCTGTATCACACGCACACCATCTCCACATTGCCCTTCCACCACAACAAACATATGGACACATACACACGTTCTCTCTCAGTCACACACACAAAATCAGTATTAAAAAAAACTAGGGCGCACCTAAAACGTCCAAATCCAAATAAACACGAACTGGAGCTAAATTCAAATATATGGAAATATTGCAGCATCAAGAACTTTCACAGGAAAAAAAAGTTGAGTAATATTCGAGGATTGTTTTCACACACACAAAAAGGTTTGGTGGATGTCCTTAGAGCACGGTGACGCACCGTTCGATCGACCGCGCGGCCGCGGTTCACGCGCTTGCACAGGATTCCATACCGTGGCCGTGGTACTAAGGCTGGTCACAATGGGCAAGAACATAAGCTAGTAACTAATAAAAGCGCTGCCTAAGTCTAATGTTTATGTGTACTAGTACGGTTTTCTTTTAAGTTTGACCAACCTTATATATAAAACTAAAGTAAGCTCCCACACGCGCACTCATCAATATGCCGCCGCCGCCGTTGCGCATGCCGACGCCCGCCTGCTCCGGCCAACAATTTCTCGCCCATCACCACTGTGTCGCCGCCATCCCTGTGCCATGAAGCCGAAGGCTCGCCTGCTCACGTCGTCTGCAGTCCCTCCTCGCGGTGCCGCCACGCTGCCAAGCACGCGAGCAGCTGGTGGAGCCACGTCTATGCACGCAGTGTATGAAGAGGAGGACGAGCACGTGCTCTAGCACGCCGGCGAGGAGGAACTAGCGTGTCATTGTCGTCTCCGCCCGCGCGGAGGAGGCACGCATGGTGGCTGTCGCGGCAGAAGCTGGTCACGCGCGCATCGAGCCCGCAAACCGGGTGCGAACACGGAATCTACCTTTGAGACCTTGAATGCCACGTTGATCCTGCAATCTGAAGGAGCAATTTGGGTCAGTCAACTCATGTGAGCCGTTTGATGCAACATGGATGGATAGAAGGGCTTCTTCCACCTCTTCTATCGTCTTCTTCCTTCGCTCCGTCGAACTTCTTTCACAAATCGACTGACCCAAATTATACTACTAGTATGAACGTATTAAGTACAGTAGGAACACGAAGATACGAGCAGTAGTACCAACTGCAAGAAGAACAGTAGTAAGACATAGTACTAGTACTACTGTACATACTAAAGAGTTCAAATAACGAGAAAGAACACAAACATAGGGGATGTTTGGTTCCTAGCCACACATTGCCACACTTTGCCACACCTAACCTTAGGCAAGTTTGACCAAGTTAGGTAGGTGTTTGGTTCTAGCCACATTTGAGACAAGGAATTTTTTATGAGCAGTGAACCCCACATGTCATAGACACAAAAAGTGTGGCAAGATTCCCTTAGGCAAGCCAAAGTATGGCTAACAATTTGAGAAACTCAAGTAAGGCAAGTGTGACAAATGTGGAAAAAATCATGTGGCAATATATGGCAAAGATAGTCATAATCCAAACAGTCCCATAGTTCTGCTGGGGCCTCAGCACAACACACCCTTGAAAATAAAGTAATAAGCAACTAGTCCGCTTGACACTACAGTAGAACCAGCATGAGCAACGACACTGCCACCTACTTGGAATCCGAGTCCACGTCCTCGACTTCGTCCTCGTCCCTCTTCCTCTTCCTCTTCACTGACGCTTCTTTGCTTGAACTGGACACTGGGCTCTGCTTCTTCATCCAACCCTTGTAGATATTTAAACAAAGGTAGGCATCCATT
This sequence comes from Triticum aestivum, assembly GCF_018294505.1. Lineage (NCBI taxonomy): Eukaryota > Viridiplantae > Streptophyta > Magnoliopsida > Poales > Poaceae > Triticum > Triticum aestivum. The sequence continues at coordinate 445,648,681 of NC_057812.1, read as the reverse complement.
GTTGCGTACAGGATGTGATCTTCATCTAATGTCTTCGACTCCCATGAATGATCAAATTCGTGATGAGGTTTCTTCAGTTTAGCGTACGAAGGATCAATCATGGCTGCTGCCAGGGTCAGCATTGAAGGTTGAGAGGAGGACACCAGGCTTGCCTTCTGGAGATCGAAGGGCTGGCCTACAACGAGACCTATCCGACGCAGGACGTCGCTGTCGTTCTTAAAGCCTACAGTAATGAATTTCACTCTTTTGTCCTTGAGGAAGTTCTTAAAATCATGGCACTCAATGTCGGCATGGCATATGTGGTAGACCAAGCAAACGTTATGTACGCAAACCTGGATCACGGCGGGCTTCTTCCTCTCTTCGCCCTTTAGATCTTCTCTCATCCCAGGACTGTGGTGTACTCAACATCTAGCCCAGCGACCCACTCATCCGTTGAACTATTGAACATGTGTAGGAAGCGAGCAAGCCATGCTTTCACCGTCTCGGATCCACGTGTGTAGATGACGATGAACTGATCGCCGGTGATGGCTCTAACCTGGTACTCAGCGGCGACCATGGAGATTTGGGAGGCCATGGATTTTGGAGGAGGGTTAGGAGAAGTTGAACTGTTGTACCCTGCAAAAAAACTAGGAGCGAACTAATGTGAAAGGACGGGACGACTGGGAGCGAACTGTTGTAAGGTAGAAGATGGGGACGAGTAGGGCGTGCGAACGGCGTGGGGTTGCTGGCTTGCCCGGTGGATAAATGGCTGCAAGCCCCCAAAGAGTTCTCGAGAACTATGCGGGACCCACTAGATGTCATGTCTACTAGACCCATATCGTAGGCCTGACGGTATAGCTTCTGCCTGTTCGCACGCCATGCCGGCGCGTGGATGTAACTTCACTTAATTCCGTCAAATGTCGCGCCTCCCACGACCTTCGCTTCCCTCGCGCGGTCGCGCCCTTTGTGACTTCGACCGGCTATAAATGAGCAAAAAAATTTGCCTTTTTTTAGACAAGTAATTTTTTTGCCTACTCCGCATGCATGATACTCCATCTGGTCCTTTTTACTCCCGTCAACCGTTTGCAAAGTGTTTGACCAAATTTATACTTTTTTTGAACACCACCTTATATTAATTAACCAGCCACACCAGTACACTCATTCGATACAATATTCACCACACAGGGCGGCACGTTATTTACAAGAATACCATCTAATCTATTGTCAAAGCTATACTTAGCGATTAAGTGTGCCACCTTATTGGCCGAACGGCTAATCTTTGACAATTGAAGATTGTTGATCAACTTCGAGATGCTCAACGCTTTCATCTTCAGGTCATGCATGGCAGACTTGTCAACGCTTTGACAGGCATCAATGAAATCCCACGATCAAATTTACACTAAAAATATCAATATCTACAATACTCCCAAAACACTTAGGCGCGGTGCATTAACTTCTACCTCGTTTCTTGTTTCTTGACATATCAACCAATAGGAGATGTGGGTGTGCATGCTTTTAATGACTTGAGACTACCAAACACGACATGCAGTGGTTAGTTTATTGCATGCAATGCTATTAATTAGCAAATAAACATTAAGATCTCTCGTTTTCCCCTCCTCCTTGGTCACAGTGCACAATCTAAGATGACTTGCTCACCTAGACGGAGGGAGTACTAATTATAATGAGTACTCCCTCCTTCCATCTATATAGGGCCTAATGCGTTTTTCAAGACCGCCTTTGACTATTGATAAAATTAATACTACATGACATGCATAATGTGAAAATTATATCATTGAAAGCTCATTTCACATACGAATTTGATGATGTGCTTTGTGTAAGTTGCATGTCATATATTATTGCTCTAACATTTGGTCAAAGTTAGCCTCGAAAAACGCATTAGGCCCTATATAGATGGAACGAGGGAGTATAAGAACTACGTTTTATAATGAGTGTAAAAATATTGATTTGACATTGTGAATGCTGACACATTGTGGAATAGTTTTTGAAGTCTGCAAAAGTACTCAACTAGTGTTGTCGTTCTCCACAAAAAATGTGTTTACCAATGCATGCATGAACTCTAGTTACTCTAACCCCCCTCTCTTCTTTAATTCTTTGCCACATCAGCATGTTTGCTATTCCTGTGTGCATGATACCAGCTAAGATACCAGCATTATGGCCAGCCTTAATCATCGCATGCAAAAATTTAGTGCACCTTGAAATATGAACATGTGTGGGGCGTGTTTGTTTTTAATGACTTGAGACTATACCTAGCCCGGCATGCAAGATGACTTATTATGCATCGTTCCCCATACCTGCAGGAAGCCCGTTCATCTCCAAAAATTTTCCTCTCCATGTGTAGAAACAATATGCCTGCCAAACTCTCCTTCTTCCTCCAGCGGTCCCACCACTCCACCCCTTGTGAAAAAATCTGCATGCATGACTCTCCTCCCCCCACGCTCGTCCAATCCGTTGTGACCAGCAATATTTCCACCCCTTCGCTCCCTCGTAATTTACTCCAACAAATATGCCCACGTAGTTGTTACTTAACTGCAGGTGCATTCGATCACTAACATATGGGCCCAATAGGGGTCTGGCCCACATGTCAGTGACGCAACTGGACCGGCAATTAAGTCAGTGCAGCTCAATCCATATCTTACGTAGGTGTGCCATTGCTCGCTATAAATACTGCGCCTCCCACGACATCGCTATCTCCTCCCCCTCACGTTCACATTCATCGCTATCTCCTCCCCCTCCCTCTCACGTCGACCACCATGGCATCGCCCCTCCCAAGCCCTAGGAGCCCCTCGCTGCACCGCGCGGACGGTCAGCGTCGCCGTTCCGTTCCTCGCCGCCACTAGTCAAGGAGGACGCGTCGGTGTTCCGCTCCTCGCCGCTACGGGATGCATCGCTGTTCCGTTCCTCGCCGCCACTAGTCGAGGAGGACGCGTCGGTGTTCCGCTCCTCGCCGCCACTAGTCGAGGAGGACGCGTCGGCATTCTGCTCCTCGCCGCGACGCGTCGAGGTGGACGTGTCGGCGTTCCCAATCTCGCCAGCACGCGCGCCGGAGGACGCGTCGGCTCCCCACTACGAGGAGAACGTTGCGCCGCCCGCCGAGCCCCCCCCCCCAGCCTTGAGGAGCTTTGGAAAGAAATGGATGTCACCTTGTGGGAGGCTTTACCTCTAGCAGAGCGCGCCAAAATAGAGGCGGAGAAGAAGGCCGAGGAAGAGAAGCGCACCGCGGAACAAGCTACCTGGGAGGCCTATGTCGTGTCCGAGAGAGTCAGGCAATTGGCTCTTTGGCAGAAGGCTCATGGGCCGTGAGGGTGGCGGAGGACGCCCGTGCCAACACCCTGAGTGCAGTCGGGCACAAGCGCCTCATCTACGCTTGGCGGTACGCGGACCGGGTGCACGCTTCCAGCGAGGAGGAGTACCTGTTTGCGCCGGATCACCACACCGGTGAGATCGCGCTCGCCCGCCGGCAAGCCGCCAATCAGCACCTCGTGAGTTGCGAGGCTGAAGAAGAGGCGTTGTGTCGGCGCGCTGGGAAACGGCCGTGCACCAGGGCACTCGTGGCGCGCCGCAAGCGCTCCTGCGAGCGCCGTGGCTTTTAGGAGGAGTGTAATTTTTGTTTCGTAAGGCGATCTCATTAGTTTTGGGACGCAAGTGATAAATCCCGAACGTTCAGGAATTTTTAGCGTCCTTAATTAAGTATGTAAAAGGGAAAGTTTGGAAACCTTGTGTATTCATACGCATTTTGCAAGTACGTGCATATAGCACAAACTTTACTATGTACTATCGCAGGAAAAGAATTCTATGAGACCAGGTCTCACGCGAGACCCATCCTGATGGATGACACGTGGCATTCACAAATCACAAAGCATCCCCCACCCCCACTTAAAAGCCACATGTCATCCATCAGGACGGGTCTCACCTGCTAACCGTGAGACCTGGTCTCATATACGAGTAATTTTTTTCCACTATCGCACTACACGTCTCTCTCGATATATGCTTGCAGACTGTGCTACTCCCTCTGTCCAGGTCAATAAGTCATCTTCGGTTGTGCACCGTGACCAAGGAGGGAAGACTTATACACCTAGACGGAGGGAGTACTAACATTACGATGTGGTTTTTGTAAAAGTAGAAAAACAACACTAGTCAAGCTTGTGAAACGATTCAATGCAAAACAAATGCAAAAATTCTCATTTGATTGTTTACTTTTAGCTTCCTTCTCTATGGTTATTTCTCTGTCGTACTTTGTACGGAGTATCTCACTGGTTGGAAAGGCATGCAAATTCCCAAACCGCTTCCTACACCCTGTATCTCACTGGTTGCCGGTGTTGACGTTGTCGCCCATGTCGTCGAGGATGAGGTTGCCAAGGTCGGGGAAGAAGTCGTCGTTCACAACTAATCATGTGGACTAGCATACTAGTAGGATACAGAGTACAAACATGAATTTTACCACGATTTCAAACAGGAAGGACAGAAACACATATGGTGCAACGGGAGCTGCACCATTGGCATTGAGGTTGTCGCCCATGTCCAAACACCATGTAGACACGGTCTTTGAGCACGGTTCGTAGTCGTTCCACGCTCGGGCATTGAAGTTTGTAACTATTTTAGATTAGAATATACTACTCCTTCGGTGCTAGTAGTAGAGCAGAGTCCTACTCTACTACTCTACTCAAGCAAGTTAGGGCATAGCATTGTAGGGAGTACCAGTACTGTGATCACTCAAGCAAGTTGTCTGGCATCGACATGACCCTACGCTGCTGGTATGTGTCTTTTAAGTCAAGCGGCATGCTGTAGTCATCATCACCTGTCCACTTCTCGCAGCACATATTCGCTTCTCCATCTTTGTCCGCACATAATCTCGTCCAATCTTCCATCCTCGCTAAGGCGCCTCCCCCCCCTCGTCCGAAACCCAAGCACTAACAATGGCAGAACCGAGCAGCGTCCGCCGAAAGAGTGGCTAGAATTCGCTCCCCATAGAGGTAATCAAGCTCATTTTTTCGCGTGTGGACAATATCAGTACCATGCCGCTCGCCGCGTGCTCGTCGGGGCTGTACCATTTACTCAAAGCCCTCAGGCCGGAGCTTTTTAAGCCACCTCCTTGCTTGCTGATGCCGCCTGATCTTCAGAAACGGCGTGTCATGCAGCATAACTATCGTAGGGTGGCGAGCACCAATCCCCTTGACTGTGATCCGATCCCCATCAGCCTCAACTACATTAACGGTATGTACTGGGTCGGCATGACCACGTCTTGGATGGTGCTCGTCGACGGTCGCGGCAGCTGGATGCTCGTGGAGGTCTACACCCGGCGATTGATCCCCCTTCCTTTGATTAACACTACACTGCTTTGGCACTGCGGCCCAGAATACTCGGAATCTTATAGTAGCCAACATGATACCAAGTTTGATTTGCTCAAGGTTGTAATCTGCCAAGTGCCCACAAGATCTGCGAATTATAAAGACTTCAGGCTAATTGCGTTCTTCAACCGCGCTCTCGCCTATCTGACAGGTCACTACGCTAAGTGGATAAATCTGCACGTCCATCGCAGGATCATACATCCTCCATGGTTATCTGATGCCATTGAACACAAGGGCTTCATTTACGCTGTCGACTCCTTCGATGGCTGGACGTATTGCTGGCCTACTCTAGTCATCGCTACAAACGGCTGTTACAGCAGTATGTTACTTTCCTATGATATCATGATGGCTTGCTTATATTACTGTCAACATTTGCTGAAAAAATATCCATGCTCATAACATGTTGTTCTTAAGATTGACTAAACCAAGAGCCCTTTTTATTTGACTCCAACTTGATATGATGTTGTAGGCCGCCTGGTGTCCCTACCCTTCCTAATCCCAGAACCTTTCAAAGAAAAGCGGCATGGCAGTTGCAGGTGGTTCCTGGCTCGATCAGATGATGGCGAAATATTGATGATCGTTCGCACGTACCGGACATGTTGTTTCGCGGAATACAATCACAGTCACTGCAAGGTCTTTGAGAAGGGTCCCAACTTCTCTGGGCCTTCAGGAATTTTTGACTGGAGGCTGGTAAGTAGCCTTGGTACACACTCTCTGTTTGTCGGACTGAATTATCCGATTAACCAGAAGATAACCGACGGCAAGGATCATGATGGCAGCGTGGTTTCGTTCATCAGGCAAAACTGTGTGTACACAGCGTACCATGCATCTCTGCATGCACCATACCCTGATATGTTCCACCATGCTCTGCAGCCCAAAGTAGGAGAGAGGGTCACAAGTATCAGACTTCGACCTGTTGGCTGGAGTTTCCCCCGTCAGGCACCCATCTGGTTCAAGCCATCAGCCAATCTCCACAGGTTAATAAATAGTAATGTCTAACTGAGCCAGTTAGTTAGATGCGTACACTTGGTGTAGTAGAATCTTTAGTTAGTTTGATGCATACACTTGTTCTTTTTTGGTAGCCCTTTTGTAATGATGGCTGATGTTTGGTTTGGAAGAGAGAGCTGCGTCTTCACTCTTCTGGCCTGCTTACTGCTTCTGTTGCACCCCCAGCCCTGGTTGCTGCTGCTGTTGTTTTCAATGTACAATCAGTAGTATATTTCGTCTGTTGGTTGAATAAATGTGTTGTTAGAACGACAAACACAATGTTTTGGAAGTCGTTGCACGGTTCGATCCTTTAGTGCCACGTACCGTACGTAGCGCATACTATTTATCGTACGGAACACATTTTTTTTGAAACTCGGAACACATTTTCCACTTGTTGATAACATGCAGCCCACTGATGAAGGCCCAATAGAGAAGCCCATAATTAACTGGAAGGGAGGCTCTCACATGAATCCGGCCCAGGTACATGCTCATGGTCCCCTAAACATAAATAAGTAAATAAATAAATAAAGCTAAATGCTCATGCACCAGTTCTTTGGGAAAATAGGTAGCCCAATATTTCTTTTTGAAGAATACCCAAGCTAGGCCTATTTGTTTTCTCCGAATTACTGGGCTGCAAATCTTTCAAGACGAGGAGGGATGCATTCCGGCCTGGCTTAAGAGTATGGTCAATGTCTGTTAAAAGTAATATCAAAAGGGGTTGAAAATTCCAAAAAAATTATAGCAAATGGGATATAAGTTTCTTTTTTTGTTTTTGTTCTTCACTAATATCTTATACGTATTTCATTGGATTTAATATGACATAGTACTAATTTATTTTTAAATTTGTTTTAGTATGGCTATTAATTTTTGGATTAAGAATATTTCGTTCCCCAGCAAAAAATTGCAAATTTTCAAAATTTCCCACATATTTAGTTAATTTTTTGACCCTTGTACTGACCAGAAAATGGCCAGCAATTCTAAAAATGGAAAACGGGCTGCAATAAATTCCATATGAATTAGAAAATGGGTAAAAATTATAAAAATAATAGCAAATAGGCTATACACGCCACAGATTTCGAGGCTGACTTGTTTACGCAAGGCTTTGTCAGTGAACTCACGATTCTAGCAGCAGTTAGTGTTGGATGTCCATCCAACGGCCGACGTGCTTCTTCAATCTCTGATCTTCCTGCTCCAGCCGCCTAAACTAGCGCCGGCGGGACTACCTGCTCCCTCCTCTTGTGGCCCGCTGTGATGCCGCGTAGGCTTCCCCGGCCCACCCTACTCCCTCTGCTGGCCTGGCAGCACGCAATCAACTGCCTCCTTATTACGTGAAAAAATGATTCCTCCCATTGACATCTGGGGCGCACCGGTTGGGAGGCTGACCTGTGGGCCTACTAAGTTGACGTGTACGCAGGGCTTGCCAACTTAGTCAACAAACGATTCTAGCAGTAGTAATCGTTGGATTTGAATCAAACAGTCCTGCTGCTTCTTCAATTGCTGGTCTTCTTGCACCAGCCGCCCAAACCAGCACCGGGGAGACCACCTGCTCCTGCCTCTAGTGGCCAGCTGTGCTGCCAATGAGGCCTCATTGCCCCTACTACTCCCACCGCTAGCCAGGCCCAGCGGCAATGGCAGCCTCACACCGTAGCCGAACCAGTGAACCCTCGTACTCCTCTCCGCATGGGCATCCATTGCCGCGTCTTCCCCGGCTCCGCGTCGTCCCCTTCCTAGGCCTCGTTGTCGTCCACCGCCTTGGTGCTCTCGGCGCGGCGTGGTCAACGTGGTCAACGACATTCCATCGGAAGAGTACTGTACGTGGAGAGGCTGACAGCTGGGTCCACGGCCACAACCCAGTTTTTTTGTGATTTGCCAAGTAAGTCGCTTTGTCAGGCCTGTTGGGCTGCAAATCTTTCAAGACGAGGAGAGCTTTCATTCGGCTGGCGGAGAAAATGGCCCATCAGTAATGAGAAATGGGCTGTACATTTTTAAAACACATCAAACCAGCAATTAGTTTCAAATATCTTTTCTTCATTTCGAGATTTGAAATTACATTAATTTTTATGCATGGAGAATTTGTTGGATTTTATATTGATATACATTTATTTTTAAAATCAGTTTGAATGTGAGTCAAATTTCGGGATTAAAAACAGTTCGGACCGCACCAAAATATGCAAAATTTCGTATAATTTTTTAACCGTGGCCACAATATGGGTTGTAATGCAAACAAAAAGAATATGGGCTCCAAAAAACCTTAATAATTAGCAAATGGGCTGTAAATTATTAGAAATAATGGCAGATGGGTTGTATGCTGTTTTCCACAGATTTGAGGCTTTCCTAAAAAAGGTTGACGCACAAGCAGTGACTGTTGGATGGCCATCCAACGGCCGTCGTGCTTCTTCAATCTCTGCTCTTCCTGCTCTAGCCGCTCAAATAGGCGACGGCGGGACTGCCTGCTCCCTCCTCCCCGCGGTCGGCTCTGCTGCCGCGCAGGCCTCACCGCCCCACCGTACTCCCATCGCTGGCCTAGCCATCCCTCTACTCACCCACACCTGCTGTTATTCTCCAGCGATGGCAGATGAACCAGTAAACCCTCCTACAGTCATACTCCCCTCCGCGTGGGAAACAACTGCCGAGTCTTCCCTACCTCCGTGTCGTTCCCTTCCTAGGCCTCGCCCTCGTCCACCGCCCTGGTGCTCTCGGCGCGGCCTGGTCAACTTGGTCAACGATCGACATGCATCTGAAGTGGACTGTACATGGAGAGGCCGACAGCTGGGCCCACGGCCGCACGCAAGGAAATGCCTCCTTATTACGCGCAAAATAATGATTCCTCCCGTGACATCAGGGACCCACCGAAAGGGCCTCTGTATTTTGCAAAAAAAACGTTACCGCCGCTGACAGCTCGGACCCACCAGCTATATCTTCGCACGCAAGGAAGTGCCTCCTTATTACGCACAAAAAAATGAATACTCCCCCTATTAGCTAGGACCCAGTATAGTGGCAGGCTGACTTGTGGGCCTACTAAGTTGACGGGGACGGAGGGCTTTGTCAACTTAGTCAATATGCATGATTCTAGCTCCAGTGACTGTGCGATGTCCATCCAACGGCCGTAGTGCTTCTTCAACCTCTGGTCTTCTTGCTCCAGCCGCCCAAACCAGCGCCGGTCGTGCCTCGTGCTCCTGCCTCCCGTGACCGGCTACGATGCAGCGGAGGCCTCACCGCCTCCTACTACTCCCAACGCTGGCCAGGCCATCCCTCTACTCACCCACACCCCCTGTTATTTTACGGTGACGGCAACCTCACACCTCAGCGAACCAGTGAACCCTCGTACTCCTCTACGCGTGGGCATCCACTGCCGCGTCTTCCCCGGCTCCGCGTCATCCCCTTCCTAGGCCTCGCCGTCGTCCACCGCCTTGGTGCTCTCGGCGCGGCGTGGTCAACGTGGTCAAGGAACGGCTTCCATCGGACGTGGATTGTACGTGGAGAGGCTGACAGCTGGGTCCACGGCCGCAGCAAGGAAGTGCCTCCTTATTACGTGCAAAATAATTATTCCTCCACCTGACAGCGAGACCCATCGGACGGGCCACCATATTTCGCGAAAAAAACGATTCCCCCTGACTGCTGGGACCCACCAGCTACATCTTCGCACGCAAGGAAGTGCGTCCGGGCAAAAAAAACAAAATGATTCGCCCCCTGACTGCTGGGACCGACCAGCTACATCTTCGCAGGCAAGGAAGTGCCTGACAGTCGGGACCCACCTGGTCGAAGCGTACGTAGCGTTGTCATTCTGGTCGCGAATGTGTACGTACATACTGGTTGATGTAGAGGCGTGCACGTGTCGTAGTAGAGGCGCGCACGTGTCGTAGTAGAGGCGCGCACGTAACATTTACACGTACGTATAGCGGCCAGGGTGCAAGAAAGAAAATACGGCCACGTATGTGTACATACGGGCGGGGTCTCGAACGCCTACTCATGCATACATACGGCGAGGGCTCGTGTACATGGCTGCGTCAGAACGGAGTAACAGCGTCGTCATCGTGTTCATGGGGAGGCAACAGAATGTGTCGTGTTCATGGGGAGGCAACAGAATGCGTCGTGTTCATCGGGAGGGCTTGGACGAAACAGGCGATGGAAACGAGGCCTGGCATACCGCGGAACGGAGGAAACGGCCTTGTGTTCGACCGGCCACATTCGAAACAGGATCCTGTTCATCGGGAGGGGTCTGGCGTACTGCAAAATGGAGGAAATGGATCTCCTATGGTCGAAACGGGGGTCCTGTTGATCGGGAGGGGTGTGGCGTACCGCAAAACGGAGGAAACGGATTTGTGTTGGAGCGCTACGGTCGAAAGTGGGGGTCCTGTTCATCGGGAGGGGTGTGGCGTACCGCAAAACGGGACTCCACGGGATACTGTTCATCTCCACCGTCGACCTCCTCCAGCCTCCACGGGCTCCTGTTCATCTAGACTCCACGGGATCCTGTTCATCCAGCCTCCACCGCGCGCTACTCCACCGGCTATTGTTCAACCACCCCTCCACCATCTACTGTTCATCTAGCCCTCCACACCACGGGGTCCTATTCAACCACCCCTCCATGGGCACCCCTCCATCGTCTACTGTTCATCCAGCCCTCCACACCACGGGGTCCTATTCAACCACCCCCACCGTCTACTGTTCATCCAGCCCTCCACACCACGGGGTCCTATTCATCCACCCCACCACGGGCACCCCTCCACCGTCTACTGTTCATCCAGCCCTCCACCACACCACGGGGTCCTGTTCATCCAGAGGCAGCGCCACCGCTCACTGTTCATCCAACACCCCCCCCCTCGCAACACTCACTGTTCATCCCATCGATCGGCTTCAGTTAGCAGCAGTAGCGAAGGAATCGCTCGATCGGGTTCAGTTAACAGCCATCCATCGATCGCTCGGGTTCAGTAACGCGTAGCCTGTAGTGCAATCGCTCGGGTTCAGTTAGAGCCCAACGCCTTGCTCGGGTTCAGTTAGAGCCAGCGCCTCGCACACACGTGCGTACGTGTATGAGAGAAACGCGCATCGCTCGGCCCCGACCTCCCACCGTAACTGGGAACTCCCCGAAATTTTCCTCCCCCTCGCTTCTACCACGGTTTTTTCCGTCATGGACGGCCCAAAGAATGTCATGCAGCTGCGTCTCCGGCCCGCCTAGGATGAAAAGCCCATTTTCTGTCATGATTTTTTGTCATAGAAGTAGGAGCCCACCACATCTATGACGATACCGGGTTTTGTCACAATTATCGTCATAGAAGTGTCATATGTATGACAAAAAATTTCCGTTCGGCCCAAAATTTCACGGATGTGTCTTTTTTTTGTAGTGGTGGTTCGTCTCGATTCACCTTGAATGGCTTCTTTAGCTGACCGGGCTTGGGGTTGCTAAATCCGGCATTGACCGCTGTGTCGCCTTATCTTTCATTGTCATTGCGACTGTTGTTTTTGCTTCCTCGTGGCTTGCCGTTGCCGTCTCAAATTTCAGACGTGCCCTGGTTGCTGGTGCTATTGCTTCTACGAGCGAGCCAGCTGTCTTCTCCCGCGCAAAAGTGGGTCATGAGAGCAGTGAGGGCTGTCATGGATTTAGGTCCTTCTTGGACGAGGTGGTGTGCAAGCCATTCATCCCGGACGCTGTGTCTGAAAGCCGCAAGGGCTTCCGCGTCTGGACAGTCGACGATTTGGTTCTTTTTGACTAAGAACCGAGTCCAGAGCTCCCTGGCTGATTCTTCGGGCTGTTGGACAATGTGGCATAAGTCATCGGCATCGGGTGGCCGGACATATGTACCTTGGAAGTTGTCAAGGAAGGCTTCTTCCAAGTCCTCCCAGCTGCCTATGGAGTTTTCAGGCAGGCTATTTAACCAGTACCGAGCTGGCCCTTTTAGTTTTAGTGGGAGGTATTTAATGGCATGGAGGTCGTCCCCACAGTCCATATGGATGTGGAGGATGAAATCTTCTATCCATACTGCGGGATCGGTTGTCCCGTCGTATGATTCAATATTGACGGGTTTGAATCCTTCGGGGAATACATGATCCATTACTTCATCAGTGAAGCAAAGCGGGTGTGCGGCGCCTCTATGTTGGGCCACACTTTGACGTAACTCCGAAGGAGTCCCTTTGCGGTTTTCGGATCGGGCGTGGCGAGGTTTGACTCATCTGAATAGGTAGCCATTGTCGCGTGTTGAAGCATATTTTCGCGATCCGTAGATCGGTCTTGCGTTTCCTGCTCTATTGTCCGAGTCCCTCTGCAGGTTGTCTGGGTAAACTTGACCTGTGTTGTTCTTGCCTTTACAGTGAGGTGGGGTGGTCTGGTGTTTGGCTTGAGTTGCCTCTTTATCCGGACAGAGTTGTCGGCGACCCGCCGCATTGCGTGATGGTGGTATGGGCTCCAACGCCCCGTCATTGGACTGGTAGAGCAATCTGTGCTTTGGGTAGCTGCTACCTCTTGAGCACTGCGTTGGTTTTCCCCGAAGAGGAAGGGATGATGCAGCAAAGTAGCGTAAGTATTTCCCTCGGTTTTTTAGAACCAAGGTATCAATCCAGTAGGAGGCTACGTGCCAGTCCCTCGTACCTACACAAAACAAATAAATCCTCGCAACCAACGCGATAAGGGGTTGTCAATCCCTACACGGCCACTTACGAGAGTGAGATCTGATAGATATGATAAGATAATATTTTTGGTATTTTGTGATAAAGATGCAAAGTAAAATAAAAGCAAAGTAAAAAGTAAAGGAAATAACTAAGTAGTAGGAGATTAATATGATGAAGATAGACCCGGGGGCCATAGGTTTCACTAGTGGCTTCTCTCGAGAGCATAAGTATTCTACGGTGGGTGAACAAATTACTGTTGAGAAATTGATAGAATTGAGCATAGTTATGAGAATATCTAGGCATGATCATGTATATAGGCATCACGTCTGAGACAAGTAGACCGACTCCTGCCTGCATCTACTACTATTACTCCACTCATCGACCGCTATCCAGCATGCATCTAGAGTATTAAGTTAATGAAAACAGAGTAACGCCTTAAGCAAGATGACATGATGTAGAGGGATAAACTCATGCAATATGATGAAAACCCCATCTTGTTATCCTCGATGGCAACAATACAATACGTGCCTTGCTGCCCCTACTGTCACTGGGAAAGGACACCGCAAGATTGAACCCAAAGCTAAGCACTTCTCCCATTGCAAGAAAGATCAATCTAGTAGGCCAAACCAAACTGATAATTCGAAGAGACTTGCAAAGATAACCAATCATACATAAAAGAATTCAGAGAAGATTCAAATATTGTTCATAGATAGACTTGATCATAAACCCACAATTCATCGGTCTCAACAAACACACCGCAAAAAGAAGATTACATCGAATAGATCTCCACAAGAGAGGGGGAGAACATTGTATTGAGATCCAAAAAGAGAGAAGAAGCCATCTAGCTAATAACTATGGACCCGTAGGTCTGAGGTGAACTACTCACACTTCATCGGAGGGGCTATGGTGTTGCTATGGAAGCCCTCCGTGATCGATGCCCCCTCCGCGGAGCTCCGGAACAGGCCCCAAGATGGGATCTCGTGGATACAGAAAGTTGCGGCGGTGGAATTAGGGTTTTGGCTCCGTATCTGATCGTTTGGGGGTACGTAGGTATATATAGGAGGAAGGAGTACGTCGGTGGAGCAACAGGGGGCCCACGAGGGTGGAGGGCGCGCCTGGGGGGGTAGGCGCGCCCCCTACCTCGTGGCCTCCTCTTTTGTGTATTGACGTAGGGTCCAAGTCTCCTGGGTCTTGTTCGTTGAGAAAATCACGTTCCCGAAGGTTTCATTCCGTTTGGACTCCGTTTGATATTCCTTTTCTTCGAAACCCTAAAACAGGCAAAAAACAGCAATTCTGGGCTGGGCCTCCGGTTAATAGGTTAGTCCCAAAAATAATATAAAAGTGGATAATAAAGCCCAATAATGTCCAAAACAGTAGATAATATAGCATGGAGCAATCAAAAATTATAGATACGTTGGAGACGTATCAAGCATCCCCAAGCTTAATTCCTGCTCGTCCTCGAGTAGGTAAATGATAAAAACAGAATTTTTGATGCGGAGTGCTACTTGGCATAATTTTAATGTAATTCTTCTTAATTGTGGTATGAATATTCAGATCCGAAAGATTCAAGACAAAAGTTCATATTGACATAAAAATAATAATACTTCAAGCATACTAACTAAGCAATTATGTCTTCTCAAAATAACATGGCCAAAGAAAGTTCATCCCTACAAAATCATATAGTTTAGTCATGCTCCATTTTCGTCACACAAGAATGCTCTCATCATGCACAACCCCGATGACAAGCCAAGCAATTGTTTCATACTTTAGTAATCTCAAACCTATAAACTTTCACGCAATATATGAGCGCGAGCCATGGACATAGCACTATGGGTGGAATAAAATATAATGAGGGGGGTTATGTGGAGAAGACAAAAAGGAGAAAGTCTCACATCAACGAGGCTAATCAATGGGCTATGGAGATGCCCACTGATTGATGTTAATGCAAGGAGTAGGGATTGCCATGCAACGGATGCACTAGAGCTATAAATGTATGAAAGCTCAACAAAAGAAACTAAGTGGGTGTGCATCCAACTTGCTTGCTCACGAAGACCTAGGGCACTTGAGGAGGCCCATTGTTGGAATATACAAGCCAATTTCTATAATGAAAAATTCCCACTAGTATATGAAAGTGACAAAACAAGAGACTCTCTATCATGAAGATTATGGTGCTACTTTGAAGCACAAGTGTGGCAAAGGATAGTAACATTGTCCCTTCTCTCTTTTTCTCTCATTTTTTTATTTAGGCCTTTCTCTTTTTTATATGGCCTTTCTCTTTTTTTAATTCCTCACTTGGGACAATGCTCTAGAAAATGATGATCATCACACTTCTATTTATTTACAACTCGATACTAGAACAAAAGATGACTCTATATGAATGCCTCCGGCGGTGTACCGGGATATGCAATGGACCAAGAGTGACATGTATGAAAGAATTATGAACGGTGGCTTTGCCACAAATACTATGTCAACTACATGATCATGCTAAGCAATATGACAATAATGAATGTGTCATGATAAACGGAATGGTGGAAAGTTGCATGGCAATATATCTCGAATGGCTATGGAAATGCCATAATAGGTAGGTATGGTGGCTGTTTTGAGGAAGATATAAGGAGGTTTATGTGTGAAAGAGCATATCATATCACGGGGTTTGGATGCACCGGCGAAGTTTGCGCCAACTCTCAATGTGAGAAAGGGCAATGCACGGTACCGAAGAGGCTAGCAAGGATGGAAGGGTGAGAGTGCGTATAATCCATGGACTCAACATTAGTCATAAAGAACTCACATACTTATTGCAAAAATCTACAAGTCATCAAAAACCTCGGTACTACGCGCATGCTCCTAGGGGGATAGATTGGTAGGAAAAGACCATCGCTCGTCCCCGACCGCCACTCATAAGGAAGACAATCAAATAACACCTCATGTTTCAAATTTGTTACATAACGTTTACCAACGTGCATGCTACGGGACTTGCAAACTTCAACACAAGCATTTCTCAATTTCACAACTACTCAACTAGCACGACTTTGATATTATTACCTCCATATCTCAAAACAATCATCAAGCATCAAACTTCTCTTAGTATTCAAAACACTCATAAGAAAATTTTACTAATCTTGAATACCTAGCATATTAGGATTTTAAGCAAATTACCATGCTATTTAAGACTCTCAAAATAATCTAAGTGAAGCATGAGAGATCAATAGTTTCTATAAAACAAATCCACCACCGTGCTCTAAAAGATATAAGTGAAGTACTAGAGCAAAACTATATAACTCAAAAGATATAAGCGAAGCACATAGAGTATTCTAACAAATTCCAAATCATGTATGGCTCTCTCAAAAGGTGTGTACATCAAGGATGATTGTGGTACACTAAAAAGTAAAGACTCAAATCATACAAGACGCTCCAAGCAAAACACATATCATGTGGTGAATAAAAATATAGCTCCAAGTAAAGTTACCGATAGAAGTAGACGAAAGAGGGGATGCCTTCCGGGGCATCCCCAAGCTTTGGCTTTTAGGTGTTCTTAGATTATCTTGGGGGTGCCATGGGAATCCCCAAGCTTAGGCTCTTGCCACTCCTTGTTCCATAATCCATCAAATATTTACCCAAAACTTCAAAACTTCACAACACAAAACTCAAAATAGAAAATCTCGTGAGCTCCGTTAGCGAAAGAAAACAAAATACCACTTCAAGGTACTGTAATGAACTCATTCTTTATTTATATTGGTGTTAACCCTACTGTATTCCAACTTTTCTATGGTTTATAAAGTATTTTACTAGCCATAGATTCATCAAAATAAGCAAACAACACACGAAAAACAGAATCTGTCAAAAACAGAACAATATGTAGTAATATGTAGCTAGCGCAAGATCTGGAACCCCAAAAATACTAAAATAAATTTATGGACGTGAGGAATTTATCTATTAATCATCTTCAAAAATAATTAACTAAATATCACTTTCCAAATAAAAATTGAAGCAGTTCTCGTGAGTGCTAAAGTTTCTGTTTTTTACAGCAAGTGTAACAAGACTTTCCCCAAGTCTTCCCAACGGTTCTACTTGGCACAAACACTAATTAAAGACAAAAAACCCAACCAAAACAGATTCTAGATAATTTATTTATTACTAAACAGGAGCAAAAAGCAAGGAATAAAAATAAAATTGGGTTGCCTCCCAACAAGCGCTATCGTTTAACGCCCCTAGCTAGGCATAACAAGCAAGGATAGATCTAGGTATTGCCATAATAATAAGATAGATCACTAAAACTCATTTCATATCCTCTACGTTCGGCGGCAAGTTTTCTTTGAGGCAAGCAAAAGTAATCAAAAGGGCTAAATTTAATGGGACAAAAGTCCCCAAGATCAACCTTGGGAGGTATAGGTTCCTCCTTTGGTCCTTCATATTGCACAACCAATTCATCATTATAAGCATTCTTTTGACAGAACTTTGTGAGCCTTTATTCAAGAGAATATCCTAGTTCATTATTTCGAATATCCAAATCATCATTAAGTTCAGAAATTCTATCAACTAAAACATTGGTAGGAACCCTTTTTCTAAGATTTTCATTGAAAGCAACATAGTCTAGAGATTGAAAACGCATTATTTCTTCTTGATCAAAGAGGATGGCCTCTATGAGAGGACGGCAAGCATCCACCCTGTAATGTGCAAAGATTTATTTGGCCTCTTGTATTATGAATCTAAACTCATGAGCCAAAAAGATAGTAGCGGCACGCTTAACAGAAGAATGCTCAATATTAGAAAATTCTAGGAAAATCCTTTGTATGCAAGGATGCATGTGCATGAATTGTCTTTCAAGTTCAACTACAAGCATGGCAATAGCGTCCGCAAGACTACTAGTTCTATGAAGGATAGAACTACCCATATAAGGTAAAGCACCTGCACAAGTAAAGAAATCTTGAATAACTCCTTTTCCAATAATATTACCACTACCAACACGGAATTTTTTTGTATGTAAGATGGTGGGTTCTTTAGCAGGAGCATCAGAATTTTTCATGATATTATTATTGTCCATATCGACAATAATTTCCCCAATTTCAGACATAGAGGCAGAAGGTAAAGGACTAGCCATAACGACAAGCAAACGAACACACAAGCAAACAAAAAGCAAGCGGACAAAAAAGAGGCAAATAAAGAAAGAGAGGGAGGATAGAGAGAGAGGGCGAATAAAATGGCAAGGGTGAAGTGGGGGAGAGGAAAACGAGAGGCAAATGGCAAATAATGTAATGTGGGAGATAAGGGTATGTGATGGGTACTTGGTATACTGGCTTTTGTATAGACCTCCCCGGCAACGGCGCCAGAAATCCTTCTTGCTACCTCTTGAGCACTGCATTGGTTTTCCCCGAAGAGGAAGGGATGATGCAGCAAAGTAGCGTAAGTATTTCCCTCAGTTTTTGAGAACCAAGGTATCAATCCAGTAGGAGGCTACGCGCCAGTCCCTCGTACCTGCACAAAACAAATAAATCCTCGCAACCAACGCGATAAGGGGTTGGCAATCCCTACACGGCCACTTACGAGAGTGAGATCTGATAGATATGATAAGATAATATTTTTGGTATTTTTGTGATAAAGATGCAAAGTAAAATAAAAGCAAAGTAAAAAATTAAAGGAAATAACTAAGTAGTAGGAGATTAATATGATGAAGATAGACCCGGGGGCCATAGGTTGCACTAGTGGCTTCTCTCGAGAGCATAAGTATTCTACAGTGGGTGAACAAATTACTGTTGAGCAATTGACAGAATTGAGCATAGTTATGCGAATATCTAGGCATGATCATGTATATAGGCATCACGTCCGAGACAAGTAGACCGACTCCTGCCTGCATCTACTACTATTACTCCACTCATCGACCGCTATCCAACATGCATCTAGAGTATTAAGTTAATGAAAACAGAGTAACGCCTTAAGCAAGATGACATGATGTAGAGGGATAAACTCATGCAATATGATGAAAACCCCATCTTGTTATCCTCGATGGCAACAATACAATACGTGCCTTGCTGCCCCTACTGTCGCTGGGAAAGGACACCGCAAGATTGAACCCAAAGCTAAGCACTTCTCCCATTGCAAGAAAGATCAATCTAGTAGGCCAAACCAAATTGATAATTCGAAGAGACTTGCAAAGATAACCAATCATACATAAAAGAATTCAGAGAAGATTCAAATATTGTTCATAGATAGACTTGATCATAAACCCACAATTCATCGGTCTCAATAAACACACCGCAAAAAGAAGGTTACATCGAATAGTTCTCCACAAGAGAGGGGGAGAACATTGTATTGAGATCCAAAAATAGAGAAGAAGCCATCTAGCTAATAACTATGGACCCATAGGTCTGAGGTGAACTACTCACACTTCATCGGAGGGGCTATGGTGTTGATGTAGAAGCCCTCCGTGATCGATGCCCCTTCCGGCGGAGCTCCGGAATAGGCCCCAAGATGGGATCTCGTAGATACAGAAAGTTGCGGCGGTGGAATTAGGGTTTTGGCTCCGTATCTGATCGTTTGGGGGTACATAGGTATATATAGGAGGAAGGAGTATGTCGGTGGAGCAACAGGGGGCCCACGAGGGTGGAGGGCCCGCCTGGAGGGTGGGCGTGCCCCCCTACCTTGTGGCCTCCTCTTTTGTGTCTTGACGTAGGGTCCAAGTCTCCTGGGTCTTGTTCGTTGAGAAAATCACGTTCCTGAAGGTTTTATTCCGTTTGTACTCGGTTTGATATTCCTTTTCTTCGAAACCCTAAAATAGGCAAAAAAACAAAAATTCTGGGCTGGGCCTCCTGTTAATAGGTTAGTCCCAAAAATAATATAAAAGTGGATAATAAAGCCCAATATTGTCCAAAACAGTAGATAATATAGCATGGAGCAATCAAAAATTATAGATACGTTGGAGACGTATCAGTAGCTTTTGGCTAGGCCACTAAGGCCGTATTCTTCGGCGACCAGGACTTCGGTCCATCTGTCGTTGAGTAGGTATTGGTCAGCTTGAAGCTGTTGCTGCTTCTTTTTCAAGCTCCTTGCCGTAGCTATCAGCCTGCGCTTGAAGCGCTCCTGCTCGAATGGCTCTTCGGGTACAATGAAGTCTTCGTCGCCGAGGCTTACCTCATCTTCGGAGAGCGGAAGGTAGTTGTCGTCCTCTAAACCGTTGCTGGGTGGGGCCTGTTCATCTGGGTTGGCTTGCCCGTTTTCCTGTTCCTCCTGCTCGGATATTGCTCCCACAGGGTCTTCATTGCTTTCCGCACCGTCCGGAGTACTATTTTCTCCAGTGCCATCGTTGCTATGGCGTGACTTGGGGCGGCATTTGGGGCGCCAGAATTTAGACTGTGTCTTGGGAGTTTTAACTAGATCTCCTTTGTCCTTGCCGCGAGGCTTTTTAAGTGTATCGATCATGTACACGTCATATGAAGGGGTGGCCGTCCCACGCCTGATGACTGGCGGGTCTTGGCCTTGCTCCTTATCGGCATCGTCGTCTATGCCATCAATGTCTTCGGAGCCAGAAGCAGGCATGTCGGTTAAGTCCTCGACGGTGGCTATGAAGTGGGTGGCGGGTGGGAAGCAAAATTCTCCATTGTCAGCCTCTAGCTCGAACCGGACATAGTTCGGCCGTGAGTCCCCCATCGGGGACAATTTTTTCAACGAATTCAGCACATCGCCGAAGGGCGAGTGTTGGAAGACATCTGCAGCGCTAAACTCGATGACTGGCAACCGATCTAGCTCGGTGTCCGGGAGTGCTCAAGGTTCGGCACTTATAGTCGGAAACGAGTCCGAAATTCCATTGACACTGATATTGCCTGGTGTTGAGTTTGTGTGTGGCTCCAACGCCGCGGACTCTGTGGCATCGGATGGTGCAAACTACTCCAGATCTAAGGTCGTAGCAGTTATAGGAACCATCTCCAGAACCTGGTCCGATGACAGATTTAGGTCATGTTCATCGGAGCGAGGGGGAGCGATCGCCGCGGTCTCAAATCCATTGAAGATCAAGTGTCCACGGATATTCGTGACATAGTTCAAGCTTCCAAATTTGACCTGGTGGCTAGGGGCATAGCTATCGATCTACTCCAGATGGCCAGGTGAGTTGGCCCGCAGTACGAAGCCGCCGAACACGAAAATCTGTCCGGGGAGGAAGGTTTCTCTTTGGACAGTGTCACTATAGACGATTGAACGGGCCATCAAACCTTTCATCGACGACACAGTGGAACTCTCAATGAAAGCACCAATGTCGGTGTCAAAACCGGGGGATCTTGGGTAGGGGGTCCCGAACTGTGCGTCTAGGATCGATGGTAATAGGAGACGGGGGACACGATGTTTACCCATGTTCGGGCCCTCTCTATGGAGGTAATACCCTACTTCCGACTTGATTGATCTTGATGAATATGAGTATTCCAAGAGTTGATCTACCACGAGATCGTAATGGCTAAACCCTAGACGCCTAGCCTATATGACTATGGTAATGAATATATCCTTTCCGGACTAACCCCTCCGGTTTATATAGACACTAGGGGGGAATCTAGGGTTACATAGAGTCGGTTACATAAGAAGGAATCTTCATAGTCGGTCGCCAAGCTTGCCCTCCATGACAAGGAGAGTCCAATCCGGACGCGGGTACAGTCTTCGGCCTTCATGTATTCACAGCCCATCAGTCCGGCCCATGCATAACAGGCCAGACACCCGAGGACCCCTTAGTCCAGGACTCCCTCAGGGCCCACGAGGGTGGAGGCGCGCTTACCCCCTGGGGGCTGATAACCCACAAGTATAGGGGATCGCAACAGTTTTCGAGGGTAGAGTATTCAACCCAAATTTATTGATTCGACACAAGGGGAGCCAAAGAATATTCTCAAGTATTAATAGTTGAGTTTTCAATTCAACCGCACCTGAAAGACTTAATATCCGCAGCAAAGTATTTAGTAGCAAAGTAATATGATAGTAATGGTAACAGTGGCAAAAGTAACAGTATTGGTTTTGTAGTGATTGTAACAGTGGCAACGGAAAAGTAATTAAGCAAAGATCAATAAATGATCAAAGCTCGTAGGCAATGGATCAGTGACGGATGATTATGTCGGTGTGATTCCTCATGCAATAGTTATAACATAGGATGACACAGAACTAGCTCCAATTCATCAATGTAGTGTAGGCATGTATTCCGAATATAGTCATACATGCTTATGGAAAAGAACTTGCATGACATCTTTTGTCCTACCCTCCCATGGTAGCGGGGTCCTATTGGAAACTAAGGGATATTAAGGCCTCCTTTTAATAGAGTACCAGACCAAAGCATTAACACTTAGTGAATACATGAACTCCTCAAACTACGGTCATCACCGGTAGTGGTCCCGATTATTGTCACTTTGGGGTTACCGGATCATAACACATAGTAGGTGACTATTGACTTGCAAGATAGGATCAAGAACTCACATATATTCATGAAAACATAATAGGTTTATATCTGAAATCATGGCACTCAGGCCCTAGTGACAAGCATTAAGCATAGAAAAGTCATAGCAACATCAATCTCAGAACATAATGGATACTAGGGATCAAACCCTCACAAAACTAACTCGATAACATGATAAATCTCATCCAACCCATCACCGTCTAGTAAGCCTACGATGGAATTACTCACGCACGGCGGTGAGCATCATGAAATTGGTGATGGAGGAAGGTTGATGATGACGATGGCGACCGATTCCCCTCTCCGGAGCCCCGAACGGACTCTAGATCAGCCCTCCCGAGAGAGATTAGGGCTTGGCGGCGGCTCCATATCGTGAAACACGATGAATCATTCTCTCTGATTTTTTCTCCCCGAACATGAATATATAGAGTTGAAGTTGAGGTCAGTGGAGCACCAGGAGGCCCACGAGGCAGGGGGCGCGCCTCCCACCCTCGTGGACAGGGCATTAGCCCCCTAGCCTTGATTCTTTCGCCAGTATTTTTCATATATTCCAAAAATATTCTCTGTTGATTTTCAGGTCATTTCCAAAACTTTTATTTCTGCACAAAAGTAACACCATGGCAATTCTGTTGAAAACAGCGTCAGTCTGGGTTAGTTCCATTCAAATCATGCAAGTTAGAGTCCAAAACAAGGGCAAAAGTGTTTGGAAAAGTAGATACGATGGAGACGTATCAGGGGCGCCCCCTGCCTCGTGGAAGCTTCATGGACTTCCAGACGTGTACTCCAAGTCTCCTCGGTTGCGTTTGTTCCAAGAAAGATCCTCGCGAAGGTTTTGTTCCGTCTGGATTCTGTTTGATATTCCTTTTCTATGAAACACTGAAATAGGCAAAAAACAACAATTTGCACTTGGCCTGCGATTAATAGGTTTGTCCCAAAAATAATATAAAAGTGCATATTAAAGCCCATTAAACATCCAAAACAGATAATATAATAGCATGGAACAATCAAAAATTATAGATACATTGGAGACATATCAAGCATCCCCAAGCTTAATTCCTGCTCGTCCTCGAGTAGGTAAATGATAAAAACAGAATTTTTGATGTGGAATGCTTCCTAACATAATTTTCAATGTAATTTTATTTATTGTGGCATGAATATTCAGATCCGAAAGATTCAAGACAAAAGTTTAATATTGACCTAAAAACAATAACACTTTAAGCATACTAACCAAGCAATTATGCCTTCTCAAAATAACATGGCCAAAGAAAGCTATCCCTACAAAATCAAATAGTCTCGCTATGCTCTATCTTCATCACACAAAATATTTAAATCATGCACAACACCGATGACAAGCCAAGCAATTGTTTCATACTTTTGATGTTCTCAAAAAATTTCAATCTTCACGCAATACATGAGCGTGAGCCATGGATATAGCACTATAGGCGGAACAGAATGGAGGTTGTGGAGAAGACAAAATGGAGAAGATAGTCTCACATCAACTAGGCATATCAACGGGCTATGGAGATGCCCATCAATAGATATCAATGTGAGTGAGTAGGGATAGCCATGCAATGGATGCACTAGAGCTATAAATGTATGAAAGCTCAACAAAAGAAACTAAGTGGGTGTGCATCCAACTTGCTTGCTCAAGAAGACCTAGGGCATTTTGAGGAAGCCCATCATTGGAATATACAAGCCAAGTTCTATAATGAAAAATTCCCACTAGTATATGAAAGTGACAACATAAGAGACTCTCAATCATGAAGATCGTGGTGCTACTTTGAAGCACAAGTGTGGAAAAAGGATAGTAGCATTGCCCCTTCTCTCTTTTTCTCTCATTTTTTTATTTGGGACTTTTCCTTTTTTCTCTTTTTTATGGCCTCTTTTTTTCTTTTTTCTTTATGTTTTGCCCGGAGTCTCATCCCGACTTGTGGGGGAATCATAGTCTCCATCATCCTTTCCTCACTAGGACAATGCTCTAATATTGATGACCATCAAACTTTTATTTACTTACAACTCAAAAATTAAAACTCGATACTTAGAACAAAATATGACTCTATGTGAATGCCTCCGGTGGTGTACCGGGATGTGCAATTAATCAAGAGTGAAATGTATGAAAAATTATGAACGGTGGCTTTGCCACAAATACGATGTCAACTACATGATCATGCAAAGCAATATGACAATGATGGAGCATGTCATAATAAATGAAACGGTGGAAAGTTTCATGGCAATATATCTCGGAATGGCTATGGAAATGCCATAATAGGTAGGTATGGTGGCTGTTTTGAGGAAGGTAAATGGTAGGTTTATGGTACCGGCGAAAGTTGCACGGTACTAGAGAGGCTAGCAATGGTGGAAGGATGAGAGTGCGTACAATCCATGGACTCAACATTAGTCATAGAGAACTCACATACTTATTGCAAAGATCTATTAGTTATGGGGATAGATTGGTAGGAAAAGACCATCACTCGTCCCCGACCGCCACTGATAAGGAAGACAATCAATAAATAAATCATGCTCCGACTTCATCACATAACGGTTCACCATACGTGCATGCTACGGGAATCACAAACTTTAACACAAGTACCTCTCAAATTCACAACTACTAAACTAGCATGAATCTAATATCACCATCTTCATATCTCAAAACAATCATAAAGAATCAAACTTCTCATAGTATTCAATGCACTTTATATGAAAGTTTTTTTATTATACCCATCTTGGATGCCTATCATATTAGGACTAATTTTATAGCCAAAGCAAATTACCATGCTGTTCTAAAGGACTCTCAAAATAATATAAGTGAAGCATGAGAGATCAATAATTTCTATAAAATAAAACCACCACCGTGCTCTAGAAAGATATAAGTGAAGCACTAGAGCAAAATTATCTAGCTCAAAAGATATAAGTGAAGCACATAGAGTATTCTAATAAATTCCGATTCATGTGTGTCTCTCCAAAAGGTGTGTGCAGCAAGGATGATTGTGGTAAACTAAAAAGCAAAGACTCAAATCATACAAGACTCTCCAAGCAAAACACATATCATGTGGTGAATAAAAATATAGCCTCAAGTAAAGTTACCGATAGACAAAGACGAAAGAGGGGATGCATTCCGGGGAATCCCCAAGCTCAGGCTTTTGGTTTTCCTTGAATTTTACCTTGGGGTGCCTTGGGCATCCCCAAGCTTAGGCTCCTTCCACTCCTTGTTCCAAAATCCATCAAATCTTTACCCAAAAACTTGAAAACTTCACAACACAAAACTCAACAGAAAATCTCATGAGCTCCGTTAGTATAAGAAAACAAACCACCACTTTAAGGTACTATAATGAACTCATTCTTTATTTATATTGGTGTTAAACCTATTGTATTCCAACTTCTCTATGGTTCATACCCCCCGATACTAGCCATAGATGCATCAAAATAAGCAAACAACACGCGAAAAAACAGAATCTGTCAAAAACATAACAGTCTGTAGCAATCTATAGGTTTCGAATACTTCTGTAACTCCAAAAATTCTGAAAAATTAGGACTACCTAAATAATTTATATATTGATCTACTGCAGTTGGAATTGGTATTTTGTCACTCTCTGGTAAAAAAATGAAAATTATTCTCGTGAGCGCATACTTTCTGTTTTTATCAGCAAGATCAAATAACAATCACCCAAGAAGATCCTAAAGGCTTTACTTGGCACAAACACTAATTAAAACATAAAAACACAATCATAACACATGATAGATGATTTATTTATTACTACACAGGAACAAAAAGCAAGGAACAAAAATAAAATTGGGTTGCCTTCCAAAAAACGCTATCGTTTAACGCCCCTAGCTAGGCATAAAACCAAGAATAGATCTAGGTATTGTCATCTTTTCCCTTTTGGTGATAAAGGGAGACTTTCTTATCCAAATCACTTATACTCCTATCTTGTGAAAGCATGTGGCCATTAATGCTAGAAGAAAGATTAAGCACACTACGAAAATTTACATCTAAGCTAGCCTTCATC
This sequence comes from Triticum aestivum, assembly GCF_018294505.1. NCBI lineage: Eukaryota > Viridiplantae > Streptophyta > Magnoliopsida > Poales > Poaceae > Triticum > Triticum aestivum. The sequence continues at coordinate 445,622,324 of NC_057812.1, read as the reverse complement.
TCTTTGATAATTTCATTTTGATAAAAACACAAAAGAGAGGTGGATTCAACTTTTTCACTCATGGGATGCCCAAATATAGCTTTCATCTTTTCGTATGTATCGATGGCATACCCCTCAAGAAAACCTTCTTCAAAGATAGAATCTAAAACTTGCTTGAAAGAAGAGGGCAAGCCAACATAAAAGCTTTTCAAGTATATCTCAATTTGATATTGGGGTACATAGCTGGCTCGGATCCTTAACAGTCTATCCCAAGCATCTTTCAAAGATTCATCAAGCAAATAACGAAAGATTCCGGGGTCATCTTCATCAAAATTATCTAAACTCTCATTGATAACCCCGGTAGGTATTTTCATAGAATTATTATTTATGAGCTTAGAAATGATAGAGGGTTTATCCAAGGTATTAAAACTCGGGAATCCCTTAGCCCCTTTTGGTTTGGCCATAGCAAAAGAGAGGCAAACTTAAGCAAACAAGAGGGCGACGAGAGAAAGCAAAGGTGAAGTGGGGGAGAGGAAAACGAGAGGCAAATGGCAAATAATGTAATGCGAGGGAGAAGAGTTTGTGATGGGTACTTGGTATGTCTTGACTTGAGCATAGATCTCCCCGGCAACAGCGCCGGAAATCCTTCTTGCTACCTCTTGAGCATGTGCTGGTTTTCCCTTGAAGAGGAAAGGGTGATGTGGCAAAGTAGCATAAGTATTTCCCTCAGTTTTTGAGAACTAAGGTATCAATCCAATAGGAGACTACACGCAAGTCGCCTAGTACCTGCACAAACAATGAAGAACCTTGCAACCAATGCGATAAAGGGGTTGTCAATCCCTTCATGGCCACTTGCAAAAGTGAGATCTGATAAAGATAATAAGATAAATATTTTTGATATTTTTGTTGTATAGATTGGAAAGTAAATATTGCAAAATAAAATAGATAGCAAACTAGAATTATAGATCGGAAACTTATATGATGTAAAGTGGACCCGGGGGCCATAGGTTTCACTAGTGGCTTCTCTCATGATAGCATGTATTACGGTGGGTGAACAAATTACTGTCGAGCAATTGATAGAAAAGTGCATAGTTATGATGATATCTAAGGCAATGATCATGAATATAGGCATCACGTCCGTGTCAAGTAGACCAAAATGATTCTGCATCTACTACTATTACTCCACACATCGACCGATATCCAGCATGCATCTAGAGTATTAAGTTCATAAGAACAGAGTAACGCATTAAGCAAGATGACATGATGTAGAGGGATAAACTCAAGAAATATGATATAAACCCCATATTTTTATCCTCGATGACAACAATACAATACGTGCCTTGCTGCCCCTGCTGTCACTGGGAAAGGACACCGCAAGATTGAACCCAAAGCTAAGCACTTCTCCCATTGCAAGAAAGATCAATCTAGTAGGCCAAATTAAACTGATAGTTCAAAGAGACTTGCAAAGATATCAAATCATGCATATAAGAATTCAGAGAAGAACCAAATAATATTCCTAGATAATCAAATTCATAAACCCACAATTCATCGGATCTCGGCAAACACATCGCAAAAGAGTATTACATCGAATAGATGTCCAAGAACATTGAGGAGAACTTTGTATTGAGAACCAAAGAGAGAGAAGAAGCCATCTAGCTAGTAACTATGGACCCGAAGGTCTGTGGTAAACTACTCACACATCATTGGAGAGGCTATGGTGTTGATGTAGAAGCCCTTCGTGATCGAATCCCCCTCGGACAGATCACCAGAAAAGGCCCCAGATGGGATCTCACGGGTACAGAAGGTTGCAGCAGTGGAAAAGTGGTTTCCTGGCTCTCATGGATGTTTTTAGGGTACATGGGTATATATAGGCGAAAGAAGTATGTCGGTGGAGCTTTGTGGGGCCCACGAGGGAGGGGACGCGCCTACCCCCCTGGGCGCGCCCCCTGCCTCATGGAAGCTTCATGGACTTCCATACTTGTACTCCAAGTCTCCTGGGTTGCGTTTGTTCCAAGAAAGATCCTTGTGAAGGTTTCGTTCTGTTTGGATTCCGTTTGATATTCCTTTTCTGCGAAACACTGAAATAGGCAAAAAACAGCAATTTGCACTAGGCCTCCGGTTAATAGGTTAGTCCCAAAAATAATATAAAAGTGCATATTAAAGCCCATTAAACATCCAAAACAGATAATATAATAGCATGGAACAATCAAAAATTATAGATACGTTGGAGACGTATCATCTATCTTCTGCAGTGGTCGGGCATTGAGTCTGATTCAACTTCACACCTTGTAACATAGGCAAGAACCCTTTCTTTGCTTGATCCATTTTGAACTTCTTCAAAACTTTATCAAGGTATGTGCTTTGTGAAAGTCCAATTAAGTGTCTTGATCTAGCTCTATAGATCTTGATGCCTAATATATAAGCAGCTTCACCGAGGTCTTTCATTGAAAAATTCTTATTCAAGTATCCTTTTGTGCTATTTAGAAATTCAGTATCATTTCTGATCAACAATATGTCATCCACATATAATATCATAAATGCTACAGAGCTCCCACTCACTTTCTTGTAAATACAAACTTCTCCAAAAGTCCGTATAAAACCATATGCTTTAATCACACTATTAAAGTGCATATTCCAACTCCGAGATGCTTGCACCAATCCATAAATGGATCGCTGGAGCTTGCACACTTTGTTAGCACCTTTTGGATTGACAAAACCTTCTGGTTGCATCATATACAACTCTTCTTTAAGATATCCATTAAGGAATGCAGTTTTGACATCCATTTGCCAAATTTCATAATCATAAAATGCGGCAATTGCTAACATGATTCGGATGGACTTAAGCATCTCTACGAGTGAGAAGGTCTCATCGTAGTCAACTCCTTGAACTTGTCGAAAACCTTTCGCAACAAGTCGAGCTTTGTAGACAGTAGCATTACCGTCAACGTCAGTATTCTTCTTGAAGATCCATTTATTCTCTATGGCTTGCCGATCATCGGGCAAGTCAACCAAAGTCCACACTTTGTTTTCATACATGGACCCCATCTCAGATTTCATGGCCTCAAGCCAATTCGGGGAATCTGGGCTCATCATCGCTTCCTCATAGTTTGTAGGTTCATCATGGTCAAGTAACATGACCTCCAGAATAGGATTATCGTACCACTCTGGTGCGGATCTTACTTTGGTTGACCTACGAGGTTCGGTAGTAACTTGATAAGAAGTTTCATGATCATCATCATTAGCTTCCTCACTAATTGGTGTAGCAATCACTGGAACTGATTTCTATGATGAACTACTTTCCAATAAGGGAGCAGGTATAATTACCTCATCAAGTTCTACTTTCCTCCCACTCACTTCTTTCGAGAGAAACTCTTTTTCTAGAAAGGATCCATTGTTAGCAACGAATATCTTGCCTTCGGATCTGTGATAGAAGGTGTACCCAACAGTCTCCTTTGGGTATCCTATGAAGACACATTTCTATGATTTGGGTTCGAGCTTATCAGGTTGAAGCTTTTTCACATAAGCATCGCAACCCCAAATTTTAAGAAACAACAACTTGGGTTTCTTGCCAAACCACAGTTCATATGGTGTCGTCTCAACGGATTTAGATGGTGCCCTATTTAACATGAATGCAGTCGTCTCTAAAGCATAACCCCAAAATAATAGCGGCAAATCAGTAAGAGACATCATAGATCGCACCATATCTAATAAAGTGCGGTTACGACATTCAGACACACCATTACGCTGTGGTGTTCTGGGTGGCCTGAGTTGTGAAACTATTCCACATTATTTCAAACGAAGACCAAACTCGTAACTCAAATATTCACCTCCACGATCAGATCGTAGAAATTTTATTTTCTTGTTATGATGATTTTCCACTTCACTCTGAAATTCTTTGAACTTTTCAAATGTTTCAGACTTCTGTTTCATCAAGTAGATATACCCATATCTGCTCAAATCATCTGTGAAGGTCAGAAAATAAGATACTCACCGCGAGCATCAACACTCATCGGATTGCATACATCAGTATGTGTTATTTCCAACAAGTCTATTGCTCGCTCCATTGTTCCGGAGAACAGAGTCTTAGTCATCTTGCCCATGAGGCATGGTTCGCAAGCATCAAGTGATTCATAATCAAGTGATTCCAAAAACCCATCAGCATGGAGTTTCTTCATGCACTTTACATCGATATGACCCAAACGGCAGTGCCACAAATAAGTTGCACTATCATTATTAAACTTATATCATTTGGCTTCAATACTATGAATATGTGTATCACTACTATCGAGATTCAATAAAAATAGACCACTCATCAAGGGTGCATGACCATAAAAGATATTACTCATATAAATAGAACAACCATTATTCTCTGATTTAAATGAATAACCGTCTCGCATCAAACAAGATCTGGATATAATGTTCATGCTTAATGCTGGCACCAAATAACAATTATTCAGGTCTAAAACTAATCCCGAAGGTAGATGCAGAGGTACCGTGCCGACGGCGATCACATCAATTTTGGAACCATTTCCCACGCGCATTGTCACCTCGTCCTTAGCCAATCTTCGCTTAATTCGTAGCCCCTGTTTCGAGTTGCAAATATGAGCAACAGAACTAGTATCAAATACCTAGGCGCTACTACGAGCATTAGTAAGGTACACATCAATAACATGTATATCAAATATACCTTTCACTTTGCCATCCTTCTTATCCTCCAAATACCTAGGGCAGTTCCGCTTCCAGTGACCAGTCCCTTTGCAGTAGAAGCACTCAGTCTTCGGCTTAGGTCCAGACTTGGGCTTCTTCACTTGAGCAGAAACTTGCTTGCCATTCTTTTTGAAGTTCCCCTTCTTCCCTTTGCCCTTTTTCTTGAAACTAGTGGTCCTGTTAACCACCAACACTTGATGCTCCTTCTTGATTTCTACCTCCGCAGCTTTTAGCATTGCGAAGAGCTCCGAAATTTTCTTATCCATCCCTTGCATATTATAGTTCATCACGAAGCTTTTTTAGCTTGGTGGCAGTGATTGAAGAACTCTGTCAATGACACTATCATTAGGAAGATTAACTCTCAGTTGAGTCAAGTGGTTGTGGTACCCAGAAATTCTGAGTATATGTTCACTAACAGAACTATTCTCCTCCATCTTGCAGCTATAGAACTTATTGGAGACTTCATATCTCTCAATCCGGGCATTTTCTTGAAATATTAACTTCAACTCCTAGAACATCTCATATGCTCCACGACATTCAAAACATCGTTGAAGTCCCGGTTCTAAGACGTAAAGCATGGCACATTGAACTATCGAGTAGTCATCAGCTTTGCTCTGCCAGATGTTCTTAACATCATCAGTAGCATCTGCAGCAGGCCTAGCACCTAGTGGTGCTTCCAGGACGTAATTCTTCTGTGTAGCAACGAGGATAATCCTCAAGTTACAGACCCAGTCCGTGCATTTGCTACCATCATCTTTCAACTTAGCTTTCTCTAGGAACGCATTAAAATTCAAAGGAACAGAAGCACGAGCCGTTTATCTACAACAACATAGACATGCAAAATACTATCAGGTACTAAGTTCATGATAAATTAATGTTCAATTAATCATATTACTTAAGAACTCCCATTTAGATAGGCATCCCTCTAATCATCTAAGTGATCACGTGATCCATATCAACTAAACCATGTTCGATCATCACGTGAGATGGAGTAGTTTTCAATGGTGAACATCACTATGTTGATCATATCTACTATATGATTCACGCTCGTCCTTTCGGTCTCAGTGTTCCGAGGCCATATCTGCATATGCTAGGCTCATCAAGTTTAACCCGAGTATTCTGTGTGTGCAAAACTAGCTTGCACCCGTTGTATGTGAATGTAGAGCTTATCACACCCAATCATCACGTGGTGCCTCGGCACGATGATACGTCCATTTTGCATCATGCTTTTATATCGATATTTATTGCATTATGGGTTGTTATTACACATTATGTCACAATACTTATGCCTATTCTCTCTTATTTTACAAGGTTTACATGAAGAGGGAGAATACCTGCAGCTGGGATTCTGGGCTGGAAAAGGAGCAAATATTAGAGACCTATTCCGCACAGCTCCAAAAGTCCTGAAACTTCATGGAAGACGTTTTCAGAATATATAAAAAATACTCAGCGGAAGAGATTCACCGGGGGGCGCACCCTGCCCACGAGGGTGGGGGGCGCACCCTGCCCACGAGGGTGGGGGGCGCACCCTGCCCACGAGGGTGGGGGGCGCGCCCTACCCCCTGGGCGCGCCCCCTACCTCGTGGGCCCCCTGGTGGCCCTCCGGTGGCCATCTTCTGCTATATGAAGTCTTTCGATGGGAAAAAATAATAAGCCATCTTCTCTGACGAAACTCCACCGCCACGTGGCAGAACTTTGGCGGAACCAATCTAGGGCTCTGGCGGAGCTGTTCTGCCGGGGAAACTTCCCTCCCGGAGGGGGAAATCATCGCCATCGTCATCACCAACACTCCTCTCATCGGGAGAGGGCAATCTCCATCAACATCTTCATCAGCACTATCTCCTCTCAAAACCCTAGTTCATCTCTTGTATCCAATTCTTGTCTCCAAGTCCGGGATTGGTGCTAGTAGGTTGCTAGTAGTGTTAATTACTCCTTGTAGTTGATGCTAGTTGGCTTAATTGGTGGAAGATCATATATTCAAATCCTATATGCATATTAATACCCCTCTGATTATGAACATGTTTATGCTTTGTGAGTAGTTACTTTTGTTCCTGAGGACATGGGAGAAGTCTTGCTATTAGTAGTCATGTGAATTTGGTATTCGTTCGATATTTTGATGAGATGTATGTTGTCTCTCCTCTAGTGGTGTTATGTGAACGTCGACTACATGACACTTCACCATTGTTTGGGCCTAGAGGAAGGCATTGGGAAGTAATAAGTAGATGATGGGTTGCTATAGTGATACAAGCTTAAACCCTAGTTTATGCATTGCTTCGTAAGGGGCTGATTTGGATCCATATGTTTCATGCTATGGTTAGGTTTACCTTAATACTTTTGTTGTAGTTGCGGATGCTTGCAATAGAGGTTAATCATAAGTGGGATGCTTGTCCAAGTAAGGGCAGTACCCAAGCACCGGTCCACCCACATACCAAATTATCAAAGTACCGAACGCGAATCATATGAGCGTGATGAAAACTAGCTTGACGATATTCCCATGTGTCCTCTAGAGCGCTTTTCTCTAGATAAGAGTTTGTCCAGGCTTGTCCTTTGCTACAAAAAGGATTGGGCCACCTTGTTGCACTTTATTTACTTTTGTTACTTGTTGCTCATTACAAATTATCCTATCACAAAACTATCGGTTACCACTTATTTCAGTACTTGCAGAGAATACCTTGCTGGAAACCGCTTATCATTCCCTTCTGCTCCTCGTTGGGTTCGACACTCTTACTTATCGAAAGGACTATGATAGATCCCCTATACTTGTGGGTCATCACACGACGAACTGTAGCAACGGTGCATACTCAGGGAGAACACTTATACCTTGAAATTTAGTGGGAGATCATCTTATAATGCTACTGTCGTACTAAGCAAAATAAGATGCATAAAAGATAAACATCACATGCAATCAAAATAAGTGATATGATATGGCCATATCATCTTGTGCCTTTGATCTCCATCTCCAAAACACCGTCATGATCACCATCGTCACCGGCTTGACACCTTGATCTCCATCGTAGGATCATTGCCGACTCACCAACTATTGCTTCTACAACTATCGCTATCGCTTAGTGATAAAGTAAAGCAATTACATGGCAATTTCATTTCATACAATAAAGCGACAACCATATGGCTCGTGCCAGTTGTCGATAACTATTACAAAACATGATCATCTCATACAACAATTTATATAATCACGTCTTGACCATATCACATCACAACATGCCCTGCAAAAACAAGTTAGACGTCCTCTACTTTGTTGTTGCAAGTTTTACGTGGCTACTACGGGCTTCTAGCAAGAACCATTCTTACCTATGCATCAAAACCACAACGATTTTTTGTCAAGTGTGTTGTTTTAACCTTCAACAAGGATCGGGCGTAGTCAAACTCGATTCAACTAAAGCTGGAGAAACAGACACCCACTAGCCACCTGTGTGCGAAGCACATCGGTAGAACCAGTCTCATGAACGCGGTCATGTAATGTCGGTCTGGGCCACTTCATCCAACAATACCACTGAATCAGAGTATGACATGTTGGTAAGCAGTATGACTATTATCGCCCACAACTCTTTGTGTTCTACCCGTGCATATAACATCTATGCATAGGCCTGGCTCTGATACCACTGTTAGGGAACATAGTATTTCAAAAAAAATCCTACGATCACGCAAGATCTATCTAGGAGAAGCATAGCAACGAGCGGGGACGAGTGTGTCTACATACCCTCATAGACCGAAAGCGGAAGTGTTTAGTAACGCGGTTGATGTAGTCGAACATCTTCGCGATCCAACCGATCAAGTACCAAACACACAACACCTCCGCGATCTGCACACGTTCAGCTCGGTGACGTCCCTCGAACTCTTGATCTAATTGAGGCCGAGGGAGAGTTTCATCAGCACGATGGCATGGTGATGGTGATGATGAAGTTACTGACGTAGGGCTTCACCTAAGCACTACGACAATATGACCGAGGTGGAAAACATTGGAGGGGGGCACCGCACGCGGCTAAAGATCAACTTGTGTGTCTATGGGGTGCCCCTCCCCCGTATATAAAGAAGGGGAGGATGAGGAGGGTCGTCCTCAAGGGGCGCGCCCAAGGGGGGAATCCTACTCCTAGTAGGTGTAGGTTCCCCCCTTTCCTAGTCCTAGTAGGAGAAGAAGGAAGGAGATGAAGAAGAGAAGAAAAGGGGGGCCGGTCTCCCTAGCCCTAGCCCAATTCGGTTTGGGCTAGGGGGGCACATGCCACACCTTGTCCTGCCTCCTCTTTTCCACCATTAGGCCCATGAGGCCCAATAACTTCCGGGGGGTTCCGGTAACCCCCGGTACTCCGAAACTTATCTGAAACGACCTGAACCATTCCGGTGTCCGAATGTAGCCTTCCAATATATGGATCTTTATGTCTCGAACATTTCAAGACTCCTCGTCATGTCCGTGATCTCATCCGTGACTCCGAACAACCATCGGTACATCAAACCACATAAACTCATAATATGAATCATCATCGAACGTTAAGCGTGTGGACCCTACAGGTTCGAGAACTATGTAGACATGACCGAGACACATCTCCAGTCAATAACCAATAGCAGAAGCTGGATGCTCATATTGGTTCCTACATATTCTACGAAGATCTTTATCGGTTAAACCGCACAACAACATACGTTGTTCCCTTTGTCACCGGTATGTTACTTGCCCGAGATTCGATTGTCGGTATTATCATACCTAGTTCAATCTCGTTACCGGCAAGTCTCTTTACTCATTCCGTAATGCATCATCCTGCAACTAACTCATTAGTCACATTGCTTGCAAGGTTTATAGTGATGTGCATTACCGAGAGGGCCTAGAGATACCTCTCCGACAATCGGAGTGACAAATCCTAATCTTGATCTATGCCAATTCAACAAATACCATTGAAGACACCTGTAGAGCATCTTTATAATCACCCAGTTACGTTGTGACGTTTGATAGCACACTAAGTGTTCCTCCGGTATTCGGGAGTTGCATAATCTCATAGTCATAGGAACATGTATAAGTCATGAAGAAAGCAATAGGAATAAACTAAACGATCATAGTGCTAAGCTAACGGATGGGTCTTGTCCATCACATCATTCTCTAGTGATGTGATCCCGTTCATCAAATGACAACACATGTCTATGGCTGGGAAACTTAACCATCTTTGATTAACGAGCTAGTCAAGTAGAGGCATACTAGGGACACTTTGTTTGTCTATGTATTCACACATGTACTAAGTTTCCGGTTAATACAATTCTAGCATGAATAATAAACATTTATCATGATATAAGGAAATATAAATAACAACTTTATTATTGCCTCTGGGGCATATTTCCTTCAGGATAAACATCACATGTAATCAAAATAAGTGATATGATATGGCCATCATCATCTTGCGCCTTTGATGTCCATCTCCAAAGCACCGTCATGATCACCATCGTCACCGGCTTGACACCTTGATCTCCATCGTAGCATCGTTGTCGTCTTCCCAACTATTGCTTCTACGACTATCGCTACCGCTTGGTGATAAAGTAAAGCAATTACATGACGGTTGCATTTCATACAATAAAGCGACAACCATAAGGCTCCTGCCAGTTGCCGATAACTTTTACAAAACATGATCATCTCATACAACAATTTATATATCATCACGTCTTGACCATATCACATCACAACATGCCTGCAAAAACAAGTTAGACGGCTTCTACTTTGTTGTTGCAAGTTTTACGTGGCTGCTATGGGCTTCTAGCAAGAACCGTTCTTACCTACACATCAAAACCACAACGATTTTTCGTCAAGTGTGTTGTTTTAACCTTCAACAAGGACCGGGTGTAGTTAAACTCGATTCAACTAAAGTTGGAGAAACAGACACCTGCCAGCCACCTGTGTGCAAAGCACGTCGGTAGAACCAATCTCATGAACGCGGTCATGTAATGTCGGTCTGGGCCGCTTCATCCAACAATAGCGCCGAATCAAAGTAAGACGTTGCTGGTAAGCAGTATGACTATTATCGCCCACAACTCATTGTGTTCTACTCGTGCATATAACATCTATGCATAGACCTGGATCTGATACCACTGTTGGGGAACACAGTATTTCAAAAAAAAATATACGAGCACGCAAGATCTATCTAGGAGATGCATAGCAACGAGAGGGGTGTGTCCACGTACCCTCGTAGACCGAAAGTGGAAGCGTTTAGTAACGCGGTTGATGTAGTCGAACGTCTTCGCAATTCCACCGATCCTAGCACCGAACGTACGACACCTCCGTATTCAGCACACAACCAGCTCGATGACGCCCCTTGAGCTCTTGATCTAGTTGAGGACGAGGGAGAGTTTTGTCAGCACGGCGGCGTGTTGACGGTGATGAGGAAGTTACTGGCGCAGGGCTTCGCCTAAGCACTACAACGATATGACTGAGGTGTGTAACTATGGAGGGGCACCACACATGGCTAGGAGAAGACTTGGTGTGCCTTTGGGGTGCCCCCTCCCACGTATATAAAGGAGGGGGGAAGAGGAGGACGGCCCAAGGGGGGCGCGCCATAGGGGGGAGTCCCACTTGGACTCCCGGTCCAAGTAGGATTCGCCCCCCCCCCCTTCCTATGCCAACTAGGAGAAGGAGGGAAGGAGGAAGAGGAGCGCAGGAAGGAGGGGGGCGCCGCCCCCACCCCTTGTCCAATTCGGATTGGCAAGGGGGGCGCACGTCTCCTCCTGGCCGGCCCTCTCTCTTCTCCACTAAGGCCCATGTTGGCCCATTAACTTCCCGGGGGGTCCGATAACCCCCGGTACTCCGAAACTTATCCGAAACTTCCCGAAACCATTCCGGTGTCTGAATGTAAACTTCCAATATATGAATCTTTACCTCTCGATCATTTCGAGACTCCTCGTCATGTCCGTGATCTCATCTGGGACTCCAAACAATCTTTGGTCATCAAATCACATAACTCATAATACAAATCGTCATCGAACGTTAAGCGTGCGGACCCTACGGGTTTGAGAACTATGTAGACATGACCGAGACACATCTCCGGTTAATAACCAATAGAGGAACCTGGATGCTCATATTGGCTCCTACATTCTATGAAGATCTTTATCGGTCAAACCACATAACAACATACATTGTTCCCTTTGTCATCGGTGTGTTACTTGCCCGAGATTCGATCGTCGGTATCATCATACCTAGTTCAATCTCGTTACCGACAAGTCTCTTTACTCGTTTTGTAATGCATCATCCCATAACTAACTCATTAGTCACATTGCTTGCATGGCTTATAGTGAGGTGCATTACCGAGAGGGCCCAGAGATACCTCTCTGATACACGGAGTTACAAATCCTAATATCGATCTATGCCAACTCAACAAACACCATCAGAGACACCTGTAGAGCATCTTTATAATCACCCAGTTACGTTGTGATGTTTGATGGCACACAAGGTGCTCCTCCGATATTCGAGAGTTGCATAATCTCATAGTCATATGAACATGTATAAGTCATGAAGAAAGCAATAGCAATAAAACTAAACGATCTTTATGCTAAGCTAATGGATGGGTCTTGTCCATCACATCATTTTCTAATGATGTGATCCCATTCATCAAATGACAACACATGTCTATGGTTAGGAAAATTAACCATCTTTGAATAACGAGCTAGTCAAGTAGAGGCATACTAGGGACACTAAGTTTTGTCTATGTATTCACACATGTACTAAGTTTTCGGTTAATACAATTCTAGCATGAATAATAAACATGTATCATGATATAAGGAAATATAAATAACAACTTTATTATTGCCTCTAGGGCATATTTCCTTCACGAGAGGCGCTTCCCCGAGCTCTCTGCCCATCACGGTTGTTCGGTTCTCCTACGCGGGATTATTTCTAGCGGCCGGGTGGGCTGGCCAGATGCCTCGTCGTCCTGTTGCACCCCGCTAGTTTGATTATCATGGTTGATCATTTGTGTGACTGCTTGGTTGTTTGGGTGCGCGCAGTTTATGTGCTACTTGATTATTGTGTTCGCCTATGCCGGGGACGTCCGTGTGCCCGGTCACGGGACAATTAGGCCCACACATCCGGACCCTCCAGGTACGGACGTGGATCCTCTGACTTAGAAATCCCTGCCATACCCTGTTGAGGAACGTAGCAGAATTTTAAAATTTTCTACGCATCACCAAGATCAATCTATGGAGTCATCTAGCAACGAGGGAAAGAGGAGTGCATCTACATACCCTCGTAGATCGCGCGCGGAAGCGTTCAAGAGAACGGGGTTGATGGAGTCGTACTCGTCGTGATCCAAATCATCGATGACCTAGCGCCGAACGGATGGCACCTCCGCGTTCAACACACGTATGGTTGGGAAGACGTCTCCCCCAACTTGATCCAGCAAGGGGGGAGGAGAGGTTGATGAAGATCCAGCAGCACGACGGCGTGGTGGTGGAAGCAACGGTGATCTCGGCAGGGCTTCGCCAAGCTCAAGGAGAGGGAGGAGTGTCACGGGAGGAAGAGGGAGGCGCCAGGGGCTATAGTGCGGCTGACCTCCCTCCCCCCACTATATATAGGACACCTAGGGGGGCGCCGGCCCTAGGAGATCCAATCTCCAAGGGGGTGCGACGGCCAAGGGGGTGGCTTGCCCCCCAAGCCAAGTGGGGCGCCCCCCACCCCTAGGGTTTCCAACCCTAGGCACAGGAGAGGCCCATGGGGGCGCACCAGCCCACTAGGGGCTGGTTCCCCTCCCACTTTAGCCCATGGGGCCCTCCGGGATAGGTGGCCCCACCCGGTGGACCCCCAGGACCCTTTCGGTGGTCCCGGTACAATACCGATTACCCCCAAACCTTCCCGATGGTCGAAACTTGACTTCCTATATATAAATCTTCACCTCCGGACCATTCCGGAACTCCTTGTGACGTCCGGGATCTCATCCGGGACTCCGAACAACTTTTGGGTTACCGTATACTAATATCTCAACAACCTTAGCGTCACCGAACCTTAAGTGTGTAGACCCTACGGGTTCGGGAGACACGCAGACATGACCGAGACGACTCTCCGGTCAATAACCAACAGCGGGATCTGGATACCCATGTTGGATCCCACATGCTCCTCGACAATCTCATCGGATGAACCACGATGTCGAGGATTCAATCAATCCGTATACAATTCCCTTTGTCAATCGGTACGTTACTTGCCCGAGACTTGATCGTCGGTATCCCAGTACCTCGTTCAATCTCGTTACTGGCAAGTCACTTTACTCGTACCATAATGCATGATCCTATGATCAACCACTTGGTCACATTGAGCTCATTATGATGATGCATTACCGAGTGGGCCCAGAGATACCTCTCCGTCATACGGAGTGACAAATCCCAGTCTCGATTCATGCCAACCCAACAGACACTTTCGGAGATACCTGTAGTGTACCTTTATAGTCACCCAGTTACATTGTGACGTTTGGCACACCCAAAGCACTCCTACGGTATTCGGGAGTTGCACAATCTCATGGTCTAAGGAAATGATACTTGACATTCAGAAAAGCTATAGAAAACGAACTACACGATCTTTGAGCTATGCTTAGGATTGGGTCTTGTCCATCACATCATTCTCCTAATGATGTGATCCCGTTATCAATGACATCCAATGTCCATAGTCAGGAAACCATGACTATCTTTTGATCAGCAAGCTAGTCAACTAGAGGCTCACTAGGGACGTGTTGTGGTCTATGTATTCACACATGTATTACGATATCCGAATAACACAATTATAGCATGAATAATAGACAATTATCATGAACAAAGAAATATAATAATAACCATTTTATTATTGCCTCTAGGGCATATTTCCAACAGTCTCCCACTTGCACTAGAGTCAATAGTCTAGTTACATTGTGATGAATCGAACACCCATGCAGTTCTGGTGTTGATCATGTTTTGCTCTATGGAGAGGTTTAGTCAACGGATCTGCCACATTCAGGTCCGTATGTACTTTACAAATATCTATGTCTCCATTTTTAACACTTTCACGAATGGAGTTGAAGCGACGCTTGATATGACTGGTCTTCCTGTGAAACCTGGGCTCCTTGGCAAGGGCAATAGCTCCAGTGTTGTCACATAAGAGAGTCATCGGGCCCGATGCATTGGGTATGACTCCTAGGTCGGTAATGAACTCCTTCACCCAGATTGCCTCTTGTGTTGCCTCCGAGGCTGCCATGTACTCCGCTTCACATGTAGATCCCGCCACAATGCTTTGCTTGCAACTACACCAGCTTACTGCCCCACCATTCAAAATATACACGTATCCGGTTTGTGACTTAGAGTCATCCAGATCTGTGTCGAAGCTAGCATCGACGTAACCCTTTACGACAAGCTCTTCATCACCTCCATAAAATAGAAACATATCCTTAGTCCTCTTCAGGTACTTCAGGATATTCTTGACCGTTGTCCAGTGTTCCATGCCGGGATTACTTTGGTACCTTCCTACCAAACTTACGGCAAGGTTTACATCAGGTCTGGTACACAGCATAGCATACATGATAGACCCTATGGCCGAGGCATAGGGGATGACACTCATCTTTTCTCTATCTTCTGCCGTGGTCGGGCATTGAGCCGTGCTCAATCTCGTACCTTGCAATACAGGCAAGAACCCCTTCTTTGACTGATCCATTTTGAACTTCTTCAATATCTTGTCAAGGTACATACTCTGTGAAAGACAAATGAGGCGTCTCGATCTATCTCTATAGATCTTGATGCCTAAAATATAAGCAGCTTCTCCAAGATCCTTCATTGAAAAACACTTGTTCACGTAGGCCTTTATGCTTTCCAAGAATTCTATATCATTTCCCATCAACAGTATGTCATCCACATACAATATGAGAAATGCTATAGAGCTCCCACTCACTTTCTTGTAAATGCAGGCTTCTCCATAAGTCTGCATAAACCCAAACGCTTTGATCATCTCATCTAAACGAATGTTCCAACTCCGAGATGCTTGCACCAGCCCATAAATCGAGCGTTGGAGCTTGCACACCTTGTCAGCATTCTTAGGATTGACAAAACCTTCCGGCTGCATCATATACAATTCTTCCTTAAGGAAACCATTAAGGAATGCCATTTTGATGTCCATTTGCCATATCTCATAATCATAGAATGCGGCAATTGCTAACATGATTCGGATGGACTTCAGCTTCGCTACGGGTGAGAAAGTCTCATTGTAGTCAACCCCTTGAACTTGTCGATAACCCTTAGCGACAAGCCGAGCTTTATAGATGGTTACATTACCATCCGCGTATGTCTTCTTCTTAAAGATCCATTTATTTTCTATGGCTCGCCGATCATCGGGCAAGTCAGTCAAAGTCCATACTTCGTTTTCATACATGGATCCTATCTCGGATTTCATGGCTTCCAGCCATTTGTCTGAATCTGGGCCCGCCATCGCTTCTTCATAGTTCGAAGGTTCACCGTTGTCTAACAACATGATTTCTAGGACAGGGTTGCCGTACCACTCTGGTGCGGAACGTGTCCTTGTGGACCTACGAAGTTCAGTAGCAACTTGATCTAAAGTTTCAATCATTAACTTCCTCTCTAGTCGGTGCAGGCACCTCAGGAACAATTTCTTGAGCTGCGCCACTTACCGGTTCAAGAGGTAATACTTCATCGAGTTCTACTTTCCTCCCACTTATTTCTTTTGAGAGAAACTCTTTGTCTAGAAAGGATCCATTCTTGGCAACAAAGATCTTGCCTTCGGATCTGAGGTAGAAGGTATACCCAATAGTTTCTTTAGGGTATCCTATGAAGACGCATTTTTCCGACTTGGGTTCGAGCTTTTCAGGTTGAAGTTTCTTGACATAAGCATCGCATCCCCAAACTTTTAGAAATGACAGCTTAGGTTTCTTCCCAAACCATAATTCATACGGTGTTGTCTCAACGGATTTTGACGGAGCCCTATTTAAAGTGAATGCGGCAGTCTCTAAAGCATAGCCCCAAAATGACAGCGGTAAATCGGTAAGAGACATCATAGATCGCACCATATCCAATAGAGTGCGATTACGACGTTCGGACACACCATTACGCTGAGGTGTTCCAGGCGGCGTGAGTTGTGAAACTATTCCACATTTCCTTAAGTGTGTGCCAAATTCATGACTCAAGTATTCTCCCCCACGATCTGATCGCAAGAACTTGATTTTCCTGTCACGTTGATTCTCAACCTCACTCTGAAATTCCTTGAACTTTTCAAAGGTCTCAGACTTGTGTTTCATTAAGTAGACATACCCATATCTACTCAAGTCATCAGTGAGGGCAAGAACATAACGATAGCCACCGCGAGCCTCAACACTCATTGGACCGCACACATCAGTATGTATGATTTCTAATAAGTTGGTTGCTCGCTCCATTGTTCCTGAGAACGGAGTCTTGGTCATTTTACCCATGAGGCATGGTTCGCACGTGTCAAATGATTCGTAATCAAGAGACTCCAAAAGTCCAACTACATGGAGCTTCTTCATGCGTTTGATACCTATGTGACCAAGGCGGCAGTGCCACAAGTATGTGGGACTATCATTATCAACCTTACATCTTTTGGTATTCACACTATGTGTAGCGACCTGACCCGAATGGATCAAGTCTCTGTGCTTAAGTGTCATCCCTGGATCGATATGCTGACACACACAGTACTCGAAGGATTTATAACAGAGGTAAATCACATGTATAGAGTAATGTAAATACTATTACCTCAATCCATATAGCGGAAGCAACAAGGTTGTGGATTCCCATCAACACCAACGGCAAAGTTGAGTGTAGAAATCGTAACCCTAACGTATCACTTACTCGTCGTAAGAAACCTGCAACATGAGACGTTGCAGCCCGAAAACGGGTCAGTACATTGAATGTACTGGCAAATTCACACCATAGAGAAAATGATGAACAATGGCTATCACTACATGCATATTTGGCTGGTGGAAAAGCTCTATGGTTATAAGGTTTTTCTGCGTAAAGCCAATTTTTCCCTACTGCAAAGGAATAAATTTTATTTAACTATCATGGTGGTTGTTGAACATTGAGAATGGTTGACAGCATTCTCAATCCCAATTAAGTAACATCATTATACCCAACAATATTCATTTAAAATAATGTGATGAGATCAACAGGATAATCCAAGAACTAGATACTCAAGATTGTCCATAACCGGGGACACGGCTAACCATGATTAGTTTATTACACTCTGTAGAGGTTTGCGCACTTTTCCCCACAAGACTCGATCGCCTCCGTTGGATTTCTCGCAGTACATGGTGTTTGAGAAACGGATGACCGAGACATAGTCTTTCAGAAGCATTTGCACCTTACGATGGGTAGACCGTACCACTTACAACCCCTACATCTGCTAGTCTACCACTGTAAGAGTTCACACGTTTTAATCAACTATGCTAGAGCCTATAATAGCTTGTGGCTGCACACGGAAGTTTCTAGCATGAATAATCTTATGATCCCTTTGAGCCTGGGTGGCGGTCCAAAAGAAAACAGGCAAGTCCTGATAGAAACCAGGTGCCTCAATCCACCCAGATGTGTATTTAAGTTGCCACCTTAAATAAACCATTAAAATTTATCAAACTCACATCTGTCATGGATATCACTCACCCAATCCACGTCTACTAGCATAGCATAGCATAATAAGCAAACGTAGAAGTAACTCCCAAAGGTTTCATAATAAACAGGTAATAGGTACTACCTCATCTACTTCCCATCCCACAATTTAATTAGATCCTAATCATGCAATGTGTGAAGCTTGATCTAATGCAATAAAACTGGGTTGTAGAAAAGGTATGATCAAAGTGTGAACTTGCCTGCAATGTTGATGAAGATGGTTCGCACTCAAAACTCTTGATAGATCTACTCGTCACACTCAGGTCAATCTATCGTAAGCAAGAAATAGTAACCACACAATAAGCACTCATCTAATGCACAAGTAAAACTCGAACGGAAGAACGAACCAGAAAGTTCAACTTAAGAACTTCGGTTGCAAAGAAAGAACGAACCGAACAAACGACGGGAAAACAAACAGCGGAAGAAAACCACTCGGTTCTAGCAAGTTGAAACTAGGTCAAATTTTACTGGGGCAAAAACTTGTTTAAGTTGATTAGACGGAACGGCGGTTTCGA
The DNA here is from genome assembly GCF_018294505.1 of Triticum aestivum. Lineage (NCBI taxonomy): Eukaryota > Viridiplantae > Streptophyta > Magnoliopsida > Poales > Poaceae > Triticum > Triticum aestivum. The sequence goes on along the minus strand of NC_057812.1, from coordinate 445,603,500 downwards.
TAAACGGGCGAGAAGATAAACTAGAACGAAGATCGGATCTGAGATCGCGATCGCGGAATAAATCCGACAAAAAGAAAAAGACGAACGGTTAAACGAACGGGCGTCGTTAACCGGGAATAATCAGTGATCACGTTCGTTGAGACGAACGGTCCGAAAGAAGAACGAAAACCGATCTAGGGTTTTTGGAAAAGAAACCAAAAAAGAAAACGGAAAACCGATCTAGGGTTTCGGAAAGGAAACTGAAACGAAGAATCGGAGAGAAAACCAGAAAAGAAAACCGGAACGGTTTCTTTTAAAAGAACCGAACCGCGGGGAAGAAAAAGAGAGGCGCGGGGCTACCTCCAGCGAGGCGGGGCGAACGGTGGCGACGGCGGCGTGCTAGGGCGCCGGCGGCGGCGCCGGGAGGCGGCGGCGTGGGCGAGGTGCGGCGGCGGCGCTAGGGCACAAGGGCGGCGGCGCGGGTGTGGGCAAGGTGCGGCGGCGCGGGTGTGGGGTGGCGCGGCGGCGGTGTAGGGCGCGGGGTGCGGTGCAGTGGAGGGCTTGGGGCTTGATTTGATGGGTTTAGAGGGGGGTGTTGGGGTATTTATATAGGAGAGGGGAGAGATTACTTGGGGTAGGGGACAAGAAATAGAGTAGGAAAAGGAAAAACGAAACAAGGAAAAGGGGCTAGCCTAGAATCCTAATAGGATTCGGCTAAGAGGCAAGGCGGCGGCGCTGGCTGCCTGCGCCTGGCGCTGGCGCACAGGGCGGCTGGGGCTGGCGGCTGGGCCGGCCGGCTGGCCCGCGGAAAGTTTTTTTAACGGTTTCGCGCGCAGAAAAACACAGAAAATAAAATCTAAACGGGCTCCAAAAATTCTAAAGTAAATTTTCCCCGACTCCTAAAAATGAGCCGAACAAAATGAACTTTTCTACGGACCTAAAATGCAATTTTCGAACACGCGCATATTTCCCTATCCAAAGAAAAACAAACAAAACTTCGGCAAAACCAAAATTGATCTATTTATTAAATCTTCATTTTTTTCCTAAATTTGGGAAAGTCATATTATTCCCTCTCTCATATATTTTGACACCGGAAAAATAATTGAAGATGAAATAAATAAATCAAATGATCCTCTTTTCAAATTCGAGAAAACTCTCAAATATGAAAATAACGAAATCTCCAACTCTCTCCGAAGGTCCTTGAGTTGCGTGGAATTTCTAGGATCGACCAAAATGCAAGAAAATAAGATATGCATGATGATCTAATGTATAACATTCCAAATTGAAAATTTGGGATGTTACAATGGAATTCAAATATTTTTCAAACACCCTTTTCATTTAAATAAATGGAAGAAGTCATGTCATCTTCTCTCCAGGGTTTTGTGGTGAAAAGAATTTGAATTCATGGAGATCATAAAATGCAAAAAATGAAAGTTTGGGAAAGTCCTTTTATTCCCTCTCATTTAACTTTCAAAAGTTTCAAATTCACTCACTTTCAGTCAATCAATCAAACAATCCATCCAATCTATCTTTTTTTTATAACATTCCAAAATTTAGAATTTTGGGATGTTACAAACCTACCACCCTTATAAGGAATCTCGTCCTCGAGATTCGAAGAGGCTAGCAAGAAAAGGTTAGGGTTTGGGGGTCTTCTCAAAATCCATTGATCATCACACGGTGTCTGGGGTGCTACCACCCTTAGAATCATTGTTACGGTTCCATCAAAACTCATATACTCCATCCTTATTCTTGACAGGGTCGGTCTTCTCAGATCCTCGAGAAAATTCCTTCTCTGAGCTCTTCCGGTAGTGGCATAACCTTTTCCTCAATTCTTTTGTCCTTTTATCTTGGTAAGGTTATTCTGAGAATGGGTCTTCTTAGCTGACGGGCTGGCGCCAAGACTAAAAAACTATCGATATCTCATGGTGGTCAACAATTTATGGTTTCTCCTGCAGGAAATGGGTCTTGGTTGATCCTCACCGTATAACCTACGGTTGGCAAAAGCTGCCTTGTACAAGGGGAAAATTGCTATACCATTCTAGGGTTAAACAAGGTTTTGATCATCGTCTCTCCACTATAGGTAAGTCACTCAGATTTACCATCCCATATAGCAAGGCGAATAATAAGAGTAAGTCGGTATGGTGATCAATCCATCCCGCACCCAAATCATTACCTTGTATACAGTTTAGCGAATCTCGCATTCTAACACTCGGTCATCCTCACAAGCATTGCAGAATTTCTCTTGTCGACGAACCAAGTTCGGAATAATCCATTGATTCTGCAAGCCAGACAAACATCTATCATTCCTTCACAACTCTCAGGTTTTGCGTAAACTCCTATAAAATCATTTGTCGATAAAATCGTAACTTCTTCCAGGGTTTTTCCTTCAGCAAGGGTGTGCTTGCTTCTTCGCAGGTCCTGGGCCTGTGGGTTATGGCCCATCTCATCACTTGTAGTCCTTGAACTTATCATCGGGCAATTGATCATTGTTCCAACTTCCTAGTATTCTTAAATCCATCCAATTGTACTGTCTTCCTTCCTTCTATTGGCACCAAACTAGGACATGTTTACTCAGACTCATCATGGAGTTTCCATTGATCCATATTACCAACATCATACCTCCTTTATATCCAATAGTACTTCATCTCTTCATCCTTGTGGGATATCCCTCATACCGAGATAAAAGCTTATACTTATGAAGTCCATATTCCACTTCGTGGAACATCATTATCCTTTCCGCGGTCAAGCGTCCTTACATGGGAATATTGGCCATCTATGCATGGCACTTCTTCAACTGGGATACATGAAACACATCTTGAACTCCTGACAGTCCTTCGGGTAACTCCAACTTGTAGGCCACTTCTCCCATACGATCCAAAACTCGGTATGGTCCTACAAATCCCGGGGCTAACTGTCCCTTAACTCCAATACGTTTAACTCCTCGCATAGGGGACACGCGAAGACATGCTTTGTCTCCAATTTCATATACTACCTCCTTGAGTTTTTGAGTCTACATAACTCTTCTGCCTGGACTGAGCTACCTTCAGTCTATCTCGAATCAACTTAACATTCTCTTCTAACTCCTTTGATCACCTTTGGTCCAAACAACTGTCGGTCTCCAACTTCATCCTACTTACTCTTAGGGTATCACACATATCGAGACAAAACTCGTATTCATTTTGTCTGAAATCCACTCAGTGGAGTATCCTTATCTTTTCCAGGGGTCAACGGTTCTTACAGGGTACTACCACCCTTAAAATGCTCCAATATTTTACAGACCATATTTCTCATATCCTCAAAAATGGTCAACATCTTTCCTCATAGAGTAACTCATAAAATCCAAATCAGTACCAACACTGCTAACTTTATTGATTCTCAAATGATTACAATCTCTCGCTTCTCCATTACATGCCTTAACTCAACACCTCAATATAAAGGAAAATGTTCTCACTACTACGACTATATTTCTTCTGTTACAAACTCAACTACTTATCACAAGTCTCCTTCTCCTTCGGACAATCTCTGGCAAAGTGCCCTGCTTTATTACAACGGAAACATATTACATCTGACGAGTTTCGAGGTTTTCTTGTGATTATATAGCCTCCTTGGGTTCTTGGCTTCCTTTTTGGGCAACTGTGGAGGTAGTGCCCTGACTCCTTGCACCTATAACAGGTGATATGACTTAGGTCTTTCCTGGAATCCAATCGGTTTCTCTTTCTGAACCTTTCCATACCAATCATGGCTTCTATTTCCTGTGGGTCATATTCTACTTCCTCTATCGGGAATTCTACTAGATCCCCATTCATACAATTCTAGGAGAGGTGTCCTTCTTCTCCACATGAATAGCAAGATTTAGTGCAGGGTTTACTTGGTTCTTCTTTGGGCGTGTCCTCCACATCTTCCTTCATCACAGGTTCTTCTAAACTTTCCATAAGGGCTCCTTTCATTTCTTCGTTCTTCTGCTGGAGGGTTCTTTGTACCAAGGGGTAAATGTGACACTGAGCAGGGTAGTGGGTAGTCCCTTCACACAAGAAACAAGTGATCTGCCTAGTTGGGCATTCTTCAACTGGATGACTTCCTTCACAATTAGGGCATTCATCTTTGCGTTCTTCATGGGTGTGTCCAATTTCTCCACAAATATTGCATGCACAAGGTTTCTTCATATCCTTTCCATAAGGTTTCAACTTCTGGGACACAAGGTGATATCTTTGCAGAGTCAACTTTAATTCTCTCCAAGTGGTTACTCCTTGCCATCCATTCATGGTTTGGTATATCCTCCACCAAGTAGCAGCACCTCTTTCAAAGCATTGAAGAGCATACTGGGCCATATCCTTTCCGACTATAGGCTTGTTCTCCATATGATCCTCCATGTTCTGAATCCATCGGTCTGTCTCCAATTGACTCATTGGTCCAGAAAATACAAGCTCATCTCCATTCATCATCTATTGGGTCCATGGGTTTTGGGGTGAGATAAGAGGGATAGAGAGGGATACACACAATGCAAACAACAGTTTTGAAAAGACAGATTTTTGTTGTGGCTGTCGAAAAACATCAAACAAATGACAGCTCACAAACGTCGCATCTAACGTAGGTATATAACAGGGGTTTGGTCTTCTAAGGTCAATAAATCTTCAACGTCTCCAAACTCTTCAAGCCTTGTTTATGTCTCCAATGGCTTCTTCCGGTCATACTTGTCTTTCTCAAGTCCTTTTTGCCAGCTCATCTCTCGTGACATCCTTTAATATTCCGGAGTTGCATTTCAAACTTCTGGTTTCAACATTGGCATGAACCATGGTACTACTGTCCTTTAGTTCTTGACAATTCTCCGGTATCTCGAGGTTGTAGCTCTTCCAGCTTGGCTACTCTCTTCTTCAAGATTCTGAGTTCCTCATGAAATACTTCCTTGTCTAATACGACTTCCTGGAGCTCCATTTTAAACTTCTTGATGTAACACTCCAGATTCTAGCGATACACCAGCTAAGGTTAAAACTTCATCTTACTGTTAGGTGCTCCATCAACCTTCTACCATCAAATCCATTCTGATGACATGCATCCTTAACTCAGCACGGTGTCAATAGCATTAGCGGGGGATGACATCACGGATAACCGTGTTTCTGCTCTTGTCATTTCCATGAGCTATCATTCCATAGTTGATATCTCCTGCCTTAGGGTTTTCTCGACAAATCCTTGAGTTCTTCACTCTACATGCTCCGGTCTTTCTCCGATACACCTTGATCTCGGGTATTTGACAACTGCCATAGTCTGCCAAGTTCCATAAGGGTAGCCTTCCTAGGTCATACAAATCTAGGAATTCTTCAGAGCCTTCAAATTCTACTTGTCTTTGGTCTTCAACCGTTGTAGATTCCATTATTCAGATGCACAGAAAATAATCTTCATTCTGAAGTGGTCTTAGTTGTCTGATATCTTGTACTTCTTGGAGTGGTCTCATCAGTCGAATCTTCGTATGGTCAAAAGGGGAAAGGGGTATGGTCTCACTAAAGAGAATTTTTGAATAAGCTCAGAAGAGAAGAGAGGTAAAAGATCTTTTTGAAAGGGAAAGTTGTAGAGAAAAATCTTTGCTATGGGCTTGCCAGTTTCTAGGGTCATGTCCTACAGTCAACATGTGCTCTGATACCATCTTGTAGCGACCTGACCCGAATGAATCAAGTCTCTGTGCTTAAGTGTCATCCCTGGATCGGTATGCTGACACATACAGTACTCGAAGGATTTATAACAGAGGTAAATCACATGTATAGAGTAACGTAAATACTATTACCTCAATCCATATAGCGGAAGCAACAAGGTTGTGGATTCCCATCAACACCAACGGCAAAGTTGAGTGTAGAAATCGTAACCCTAACGTATCACTTACTCGTCGTAAGAAACCTGCAACATGAGACGTTGCAGCCCAAAAACGGGTCAGTACATTGAATGTACTGGCAAATTCACACCATAGAGAAAATGATGAACAATGGCTATCACTACATGCATATTTGGCTGGTGGAAAAGCTCTATGGTTATAAGGTTTTTTTGCATAAAGCCAATTTTTCCCTACTGCAAAGGAATAAATTTTATTTAACTATCATGGTGGTTGTTGAACATTGAGAATGGTTGACAACATTCTCAATCCCAATTAAGTAACATCATTATACCCAACAATATTCATTTAAAATAATGTGATGAGATCAACATGATAATCCAAGAACTAGATACTCAAGATTGTCCATAACCGGGGACACGGCTAACCATGATTAGTTTATTACACTCTGTAGAGGTTTGCGCACTTTTCCCCACAAGACTCGATCGCCTCCGTTGGATTTCTCGCACTACATGGTGTTTGAGAAACGGATGACCGAGACATAGTCTTTCAGAAGCGTTTGCACCTTACGATGGGTAGACCGTACCACCTACAACCCCTACATCTGCTAGTCTACCACTGTAAGAGTTCACACGACTTAATCAACTATGCTAGAGCCCATAATAGCTTGTGGCTGCACACGGAAGTTTCTAGCATGAATAATCTTATGATCCCTTTGAGCCTGGGTGGCGGTCCAAAAGAAAACAGGCAAGTCCTGATAGAAACCAGGTGCCTCAATCCACCCAGATGTGTATTTAAGTTGCCACCTTAAATAAACCATTAAAATTTATCAAACTCACATCTGTCATGGATATCACTCACCCAATCCACGTCTACTAGCATAGCATAGCATAATAAACAAACGTAGAAGTAACTCCCAAAGGTTTCATAATAAACAGGTAATAGGTACTACCTCATCTACTTCCCATCCCACAATTTAATTAGATCCTAATCATGCAATGTGTGAAGCTTGATCTAATGCAATAAAACTGGGTTGTAGAAAAGGTATGATCAAAGTGTGAACTTGCCTGCAATGTTGATGAAGATGGTTCGCACTCAAACTCTTGATAGATCTACTCGTCACACTCCGATCAATCTATCGTAAGCAAGCAATAGTAACCACACAATAAGCACTCATCTAATGCACAAGTAAAACTCGAACGGAAGAACGAACCAGAAAGTTCAACTTAAGAACTCCGGTTGCAAAGAATGAACGAACCGAACAAACGACGGGAAAACAAATAGCGGAAGAAAACCACTCGGTTCTAGCAAGTTGAAACTAGGTCAAATTTTACTGGGGCAAAAACTTGTTTAAGTTGATTAGACGGAACGGCGGTTTCGAAACGAAACTCCAGGCGCTTGAATCACCTGATTCCGATAAACGGGCGAGAAGATAAACTAGAACGAAGATCGGATCTGAGATCGCAATCGCGGAATAAATCCGACGAAAAGAAAAAGACAAACGGTTAAACGAACGGGCGTCGTTAACCGGGAATAATCAGTGATCACGTTCGTTGAGACGAACGGTCCGAAAGAAGAACGAAAACGGATCTAGGGTTTTCGGAAAAGAAACCGAAAAACAAAACGGAAAACCGATCTAGGGTTTCAGAAAGGAAACCAAAACAAAGAAACGGAGAGAAAAACCAGAAAAGAAAACCGGAACGGTTTCTTTTAAAAGAACCGAACCGCGGGGAAGAAAAAGAGAGGCGCGGGGCTACCTCCGGCGAGGCGGGGCGAATGGTGGCGATGGCGGCGTGCTAGGGCGGCGGCGGCGGCGTGGGCGAGGTGCGGCGGCGGCGCTAGGGCACAAGGGCGGCGGCGCGGGTGTGGGCAAGGTGCGGCGGCGCGGGTGTGGGGTGGAGCGGCGGCGGTGTAGGGCGCGGGGTGCGGTGCAGTGGAGGGCTTGGGGCTTGATTTGATGGGTTTAGAGGGGGGGGTGTTGGGGTATTTATATAGGAGAGGGAAGAGATTACTTGGGGTAGGGGACAAGAAATAGAGTAGGAAAAGGAAAAACGAAAGAAGGAAAAGGGCCTAGCCTAGAATCCTAATAGGATTCGGCTAAGAGGCAAGGCGGCGGCGCTGGCTGCCTGCGCCTGGCGCTGGCGCACAGGGCGGCTGGGGCTGGCGGCTGGGCCGGCCGGCTGGCCCGCGGAAAGTTTTTTTTAACGGTTTCGCACGCAGAAAAACACAGAAAAGAAAATCTAAACGGGCTCCAAAAATTCTAAAGTAAATTTTCCCCGACTCTTAAAAATGAGCCGAACAAAATGAACTTTTCTACGGACCTAAAATGCAATTTTCAAACACGCGCATTTTTCCCTATCCAAAGAAAAACAAACAAAACTCCGGCAAAACCAAAATTGATCTATTTATTAAATCTTCATTTTTTTTCCTAAATTTGGGAAAGTCATATTATTCCCTCTCTCATATATTTTGACACCGGAAAAATAATTGAAGATGAAATAAATAAATCAAATGATCCTCTTTTCAAATTCGAGAAAACTCTCAAATATGAAAATAACGAAATCTCCAACTCTCTCCGAAGGTCCTTGAGTTGCGTGAAATTTCTAGGATCGACCAAAATGCAAGAAAATAAGATATGCATGATGATCTAATGTATAACATTCCAAATTGAAAATTTGGGATGTTACAATGGAATTCAAATATTTTTCAAACACCCTTTTCATTTAAATAAATGGAAGAAGTCATGTCATCTTCTCTCCAGGGTTTTGTGGTGAAAAGAATTTGAATTCATGGAGATCATAAAATGCAAAAAGTGAAAGTTTGGGAAAGTCCTTTTATTCTCTCTCATTTAACTTTCAAAAGTTTCAAATTCACTCACTTTCAGTCAATCAATCAAACAATCCATCCAATCTATCTTTTTTTTATAACATTCCAAAATTTAGAATTTTGGGATGTTACACTATGAATATGTGTAACATTATGCTCGAGATTCATTAAGAATAAACCGTTCACCAGCGGAGCATGACCATAAAACATATCTCTCATATAAATAGAACAACCATTATTCTCGGATTTAAATGAGTAGCCATCTCGAATTAAACGAGATCCTGATACAATGTTCATGCTCAAAGCTGGCACTAAATAACAACTATTGAGGTTTAAAACTAATCCCATAGGTAAATGTAGAGGCAGCGTGCCGACGGCGATCACATCGACCTTGGAACCATTCCCGACGCGCATCGTCACCTCGTCCTTCGCCAGTCTCCGCTTATTCCGCAGCTCCTGCTTTGAGTTACAAATATGAGCAACCACACCGGTATCAAATACCCAGGAGCTACTACGAGCACTGGTAAGGTACACATCAATTACATGTATATCGCATATACCTTTAGTGTTGCCGGCCTTCTTGTCCGCTAAGTATTTGGGGCAGTTCCGCTTCCAGTGACCACTTCCCTTGCAATAAAAACACTCAGTCTCAGGCTTGGGTCCATTCTTTGACTTCTTCCCGGCAGCTTGCTTACCGGGCGCGACAACTCCCTTGCCGTCCTTCTTGAAGTTCTTCTTACCCTTGCCTTTCTTGAACTTAGTGGTTTTATTCACCATCAACACTTGATGTTCCTTTTTGATTTCCACCTCTGTTGATTTCAGCATTGAATATACCTCAGGAATGGTCTTTTCCATCCCCTGCATATTGAAGTTCATCACAAAGCTCTTGTAGCTCGGTGGAAGCGACTGAAGGATTCTGTCAATGACCGCGTCATCCGGGAGAATAACTCCCAGCTGAGTCAAGCGGTTATGCAACCCAGACATTTTGAGTATGTGCTCACTGACAGAACTATTCTCCTCTATCTTACAACTGAAGAACTTGTCGGAGACTTCATATCTCTCGACCCGGGCATGAGCTTGGAAAACCATTTTCAGCTCTTCGAACATCTCATATGCTCCGTGTCGCTCAAAACGCTTTTCGAGCCCCGGTTCTAAGCTGTAAAGCATGCCGCACTGAACGAGGGAGTAATCATCAGCACGTGACTGCCAAGCATTCATAACATCTTGGTTCTCTGGGATGGGTGCGTCACCTAGCGGTGCTTCTAGGACATAATCTTTCTTGGCATCTATGAGGATGATCCTCAGGTTCCGGACCCAGTCCGTATAGTTGTTGCCATCATCTTTCAGCTTGGTTTTCTCTAGGAACGCGTTGAAGTTGAGGGCAACATTAGCGTGGGCCATTTGATCTACAAGACATAGTGTAAAGATTTTAGACTAAGTTCATGATAATTAAGTTCATCTAATCAAATTATTCAATGAACTCCCACTCAGATAGACATCCCTCTAGTTATCTAAGTGAAACATGATCCGAGTTAACTAGGCCGTGTCCGGTCATCACGTGAGATGGACTAGTCAACATCGGTGAACATCTTCATGTTGATCGTATCTTCTATACGACTCATGCTCGACCTTTTGGTCTTCCGTGTTTTGAGGCCATGTCTGTACATGCTAGGCTCGTCAAGTCAACCTAAGTGTATTGCGTGTGTAAATCTGGCTTACACTCGTTGTATTCGAACGTTAGAATCTATCACACCCGATCATCACGTGGTGCTTCGAAACAACGAACCTTCGCAATGGTGCACAGTTAGGGGGAACACTTTCTTGAAATTATTACGAGGGATCATCTTATTTAAGCTACCGTCGTTCTAAGCAAATAAGATGTAAAACATGATAAACATCACATGCAATCAAATAGTGACATGATATGGCCAACATCATTTGCTCCTTTTGATCTCCATCTTCGGGGCTCCATGATCATCGTTGTCACTGACATGACACCATGATCTCCATCATCGTGTCTTCTTGAAGTTGTCTCGTCATCTATTACTTCTACTACTATGGCTAACGCTTTAGCAATAAAGTAAAGTAATTACATGACGTTTATGTTGACACGCAGGTCATAAATAAATAAAGACAACTCCTATGGCTCCTGCCAGTTGTCATACTCATCGACATGCAAGTCGTGATTCCTATTACAAGAACATGATCAATCTCATACATCACATATACCATTCATCACATCCTTTTGGCCATATCACATCACACGGCACATGCTGCAAAACAAGTTAGATGTCCTCTAATTGTTGTTGCAAGTTTTTACATGGCTGCTATAGGTTTCTAGCAAGAACGTTTCTTACCTACGCCAAAACCACAACGTGATATGCCAATTTCTATTTACCCTTCATAAGGACCCTTTTCATCGAATCCGATCCGACTAAAGTGGGAGAGACAAACACCCACTAGCCACCTTATGCAACTAGTGCATGTCAATCGGTGGAACCAGTCTCACGTAAGCGTACGTGTAAGGTCGGTCCGGGCCGCTTCATCCCACGATGCCGCCGGATCAAGATAAGACTAGTAACGGCAAGCAAATTGACAATATCGACGCCCACAACTGCTTTGTGTTCTACTCGTGCATAGAAACTACGCATAGACCTAGCTCATGATGCCACTGTTGGGGAACGTAGCAGAATTTTAAAATTTTCTACGCATCACCAAGATCAATCTATGGAGTCATCTAGCAACGAGGGAGAGAGGAGTCCATCTACATACCCTTGTAGATCGCGCGCGGAAGCGTTCAAGAGAACGGGGTTGATGGAGTCATACTCGTCGTGATCCAAATCACCGATGACCTAGCGCCGAACGGACAACACCTCCGCGTTCAACACACGTACGGTTGGGAAGACGTCTCCTCCAACTTGATCCAGCAAGGGGGAAGGAGAGGTTGATGAAGATCCAGCAGCACGACAGCGTGGTGGTGGAAGCAACGGTGATCTCGGCAGGGCTTCGCCAAGCTCAGGGAGAGGGAGGAGTGTCACGGGAGGGAGAGGGAGGCGCCAGGGGCTAGGGTGCGGCTGCCCTCCCTCCCCCACTATATATAGGACCCCTAGGGGGGCGCCGGCCCTAGGAGATCCAATCTCCAAGTGAGGGCGCCGGCCAAGGGGGTGGCTTGCCCCCCAAGCCAAGTGGAGCGCCCCCCACCCCTAGGGTTTCCAACCCTAGGCGCAGGAGAGGCCCATGGGGGGCGCACCAGCCCACTAGGGGCTGGTTCCCCTCCCACTTTATCCCATGGGGCCCTCCGGGATAGGTGGCCCCACCCGGTGGACCCCCGGGACCCTTCCGGTGGTCCCGGTACAATACCGATTACCCCCGAAACCTTCCCGATGGCCGAAACTTGACTTCCTATATATAAATCTTCACCTCCGGACCATTCCGGAACTCCTCGTGACGTCCGGGATCTCATCCGGGACTCCGAACAACTTTCGGGTTACCGTATAATAATATCTCAACAACCTTAGCGTCACCGAACCTTAAGTGTGTAGACCCTACGGGTTCGGGAGACACGCAGACATGACCGAGACGACTCTCCGGTCAATAACCAACAACGGGATCTGGATACCCATGTTGGCTCCCACATGCTCCTCGATGATCTCATCGGATGAACCACGATGTCGAGGATTCAATCAATCCGTATACAGTTCCCTTTGTCATTCGGTACGTTACTTGCCCGAGACTCGATCGTCGGTATCCCAATACCTCGTTCAATCTCGTTACCGGCAAGTCACTTTACTCGTACCATAATGCATGATCCCGTGATCAACCACTTGGTCACATTGAGCTCATTATGATGATGCATTACCGAGTGGGCCCAGAGATACCTCTCCGTCATACGGAGTGACAAATCCCAGTCTCGATTCGTGCCAACCCAACAGACACTTTCAGAGATACCTGTAGTGTACCTTTATAGTCACCCAGTTACGTTGTGACGTTTGGCACACCCAAAGCACTCCTACGGTATCCGGGAGTTGCACAATCTCATGGTCTAAGGAAATGATACTTGACATTCGAAAAAGCTATAGCAAACGAACTACACGATCTTTGAGATATGCTTAGGATTGGGTCTTGTCCATCACATCATTCTCCTAATGATGTGATCCCGTTATCAATGACATCCAATGTCCATAGTCAGGAAACCATGACTATCTTTTGATCAATAAGCTAGTCAACTAGAGGCTCACTAGGGACGTGTTGTGGTCTATGTATTCACACATGTATTACGATTTCCGGATAACACAATTATAGCATGAATAATAGACAATTATCATGAACAAAGAAATATAATAATAACCATTTTATTATTGCCTCTAGGGCATATTTCCAACATACCCTGCCTTTGAGTCACTGACAGGTGGGCCCCATGCTCTGTGGGACCCATGTGTCAGTTTCTCAAAGGTAGGCTAGCCCACGACAGGGGATCCTCGTCCCTCCGGGTATGCCCATGCGTCCGAGCACGTAAGTACAATGGCATGCAAGATGTAGAGTATTACCTCACCATAAGAATTTGGATCTGTGTAAATCCACGTTCCGTGTGTAACCTATTCTGATCCTCTATGCGCTCCCGCCTCATGAGCAACCCTATGCAAGGATCTGTCGGTTTTCTACACCGTCACCACCCTTTCCAGGACCGGGGGCAATGTGAGTGACAACATGCCCATGGATCTAGCGATCTGTCTAGAAAAGTACCTAAAGACCGTTCCCTACCTCAAGTTGGACCATGATATCGAAGACCTTCTCGTTTCACTTTCGATAGTACAAAATTATGGGATGTAAACATGTGGTGTAGTGATATAATAAGAGAGGGTGACGAATAGCTCAGCCCTATTAATGACCATGTGGTATTGTGTGACAACGAGGATTTAGGACATATTAATACTACTAGTTTGCCCATAGAAAATACTGTATATTCGGAATTAACGACCATGCCATCTACCCCTATAGCTCTTGACCTCCCTCCCTAATGGAGCTGGCCAAACAAGTGTTTTTTGCGGGTCGGCCCATGATCACGCGTGCCCGGCATGTAATGGACCCAACCCGGCATGCGACTACGGGCCGTGTTTGGCTCGTGGCACTCCGTGTGCTGTGTTCGCACGAACCTTTATTTATTATTATTTTCATCTTTTTAAAAGGTAATTGGCCCAAAAGGCTAAAAATGCCCCCAAACAGTAAAAAAAACTCCTTTTTTGAGAAAGCACGCGGGGAGGCCGGCACACATTCCACCGTGTTGGACTGGCCTGCTAGTTAATGTGCCGTGCTCGGCCCGCGTGTCAGAATGACACGGCCCGCTTATAAACAGGCTTCCGCGCGCCGTGCCATGCCAGGCCCGTTTACGCGTGTGCTGGGTTTGGGCACCATTGCTCCATAGCGAAGAGCGGAAGGCACGGCCACCGCCACGCACCACCCCGCTGCCGCCAACACGCTGTAGGTCCGCCGCCGGCGACATTGAAGGTAAGGTGCCCCCCGTCTAGGTTGCTTCAATCTGAAATTCACCGTCTTCTTTTGGATCCTTTGGATTATTGGAACCGATGCGTGTGCTTTCTTGATTCCTCTTAGAACAGGAGTTGGTTTCTTGTTTTGGTGATTGGGCGAAATGTGGATCCATTCTTGATTTCACCTAGAACTGGAATCAGACATTGCATCTTCCCTTTTCGTATGGAACTTTACGAGTTCGATCTAGTACGAATGAGCGATTGATTTCTTGTACATAGATATATTAACATACACGCATGTGCAATTGTTGCAGGGGCACCACAGTACACAAAGCTGAGAGCGATGGCGTCAACCACCATATCGTCCTGCGCATATCAGGCGGTGCAAGGCGCGCACCGACTGAAGATCTGTCAGTTTAGTCACGGGATTGTTGGCATGGACGTCAATGCTGATGGTTTCATCCGCTCCAGCACCTTCAGGGTTGGGGGATTCGACTGGGCTATCTTGTAGTACTACCCAGAGGGTTATGGCGACGACAGTGAGGGATTCATATCAGTTTTTGTTGAGTTCATGAGCAAGTATGGGCAGGCACCAGCGGTCGTCGACATAAGACTGATTGATCAAGTCACTGGAAAGCCCAAATCATTATTGTCAAGTGTATTCTTTGAATTGGATGAGGAGCCGTTTGGATTCAAGTCTGACAGCTTCACAGAGGCTACCTGAGGTAAGGAGAGGTGTATAAGAAGGGAGGCGTTGGAGGATTCAGTGTATGTCCGAGATGATTGCCTTGTGATTGAATGTGTCATCACTGTTTGAGGCCAATTAAGGGTGTCTGAAACCAAACCATTGCGTGAAATTGATGTGCCTCCCCCTAACGCACTACAGCATTTTCGCAAGATGTTGGAGGATACGTCCACAGCAGATGTGACCTTCAATGTTGAACAAGAAACATTTGCTGCCCACAGAGCGGTGCTTGCTGCGCGGTCACCTGTCTTCCGGAAGCAGTTCAGCGAACCCATGAATGAGAAGAAGATGAGCCGCATAACCATCAACTCTGTGGAACCAGCGGTTTTCAAGGCTCTTCTCCATTTCATTTACACCGATTCCTTGCCTGTGATGGATGATTTCAGTAGAGCTGAAAGCAATGCTGTTTTCCAGCATCTACTTGCAGCAGCGGATCAATATGGTTTAGAGAGATTGAAGCTTATGTGTGCACACACCTTGGTTATGAACCTTAATGTGGAGAATGTGGCTAGTGCACTATGGCTAGCTGATAAGTACAATTGCCAGAAGCTTAAAGAAGCTTGCGTCAATTTTATGGCCCCTTCCAACAGAGTCGATGCTGTGGTGGCAAGCCAAGGGTACCAGCTTCTGAAAAGAGGTTCCCCCTCTCCATTAGCAGATGTGTGGGAGAAGAGGAGCCGTGCTCGCCAAAGCTTTCTTTAGAGCAGATCCAAAAGCTACAATGCTAGATTATGAGTGCTTCTGTCAGCAGAATGACTGGTATGATGAAAGCAGTTCCACCAAAATTTATTATGCGTATCTAGATCCTATGCTTTGAGAAATCATCTAAGCAGTCCCCTGGTAACTCTTTAGCTTTTTGCGAGAAACTACTAATGTCATGTTGGTCATGTATAGCTGTGAAATGTTGATCTTTAGATGCATTCTTGGGTCAATTTAGCGGATATGCTCCAGCAAGTATGTTCCAAATGATGTGTGATCTGTTGATTTGCAGCTTGTTTTGATTTGGTCCACCTTACGCACTTTTTGAATTGCTTTGGTCCTTCGCTCTGTTTTGCAACGCACGGTTCAGCTTACCACTGTTGATCTCTTCATATAAAAGATGGATTGTGTTTGTCGCTCAGGACATCTGCTGTCACATGACTGCTGACTGCTCAATGAATGTTGACTTCTGCTGATTTAGTTGATACTCCGTGTATGATAAAGAAGATGGATAATGTTAGTTCATTATTGGAGTACCACTTAAGTCACAGGGTGCTAACAGTTCTGAAGGTATTGGACCCTGTACTATCCGGAGAGATGCATCCTACTGCCATAAGCTGATTGTTGCCATTTCCCTCCTTTTACAGATGCACTACAAATTTCTTTATTACATATATTCATTACTTTAATTTGAAATGGACCTGTTATCTCTGTTCAAGTTGTCAATAACTTTGAGCAATATGCTGTTTTCCTGTTTCATTATCCAGAGTGCATTTTCTGTTTTGACCGACCGCTCATGTGAAAACATTTAACTTGGGGATGTCTATTGTTTGCTTTTCGCTCTTTCCACGAAATGATTTTGCAAATGTAAATGATTTGATTAATCCAAACATAAACCGGTGTGATGAAGATCTTGGTACTCAGATGTTCTGGTTTGTTGATGTGCATAATCCTCTCTATCCCGCTAGCTGATTACCAAGTGGAAGATTTTGTGGCATGGTCTCTTACTAGATCATGCATGTTCTTGGTGAAGTCGGCTTACCATGTTGAATTGGAGGCTCATATCGGCAGAAAATAAACCAAAGGGTACTTGCGGAAGGAACAAACCCACGTCCAATACGGGCCACTATTTGGAAACTAAAGTTTTGAGCAAAGTTGAAAAAATTATATGGAGAATTATGCCCTGCTGTTTTAATCTTGCAAATAGACATTCGAAGGTCACTGGTTGATGTCTGGTTTGTGTTAGGGGTGCTGAGGATACAAAACAAACATTTGTTTAAATGTGCAGTTTTGCTACATGTAAGTCGCCTGAAATTTACATTTGGGTCGGTCATTTCTTTCTTGTACTAGTACTTAGTCTGTTTTTCCTTCATTTTTTATGTATCAGATTTTGTGTGCGTGCATTTGTGTGTGTCGCCTGCTTGTAAAGGTCCTACCTGGTGTTGTCGTGTGTGACTTTGTGTATGGTGTTCGTCTCTGGTGTTCGTGCGTTGCAGGCATGTGCGTGTACGTGCACATGTGCATGTGTCTATGTTATCTGAAAATTGCTCTACGATATACTTATTTTTGCATATTGTGCTACGGCGCAAAATTTTCTATTGTCTTTCGTTTCAAGTTTTTTTTTCTCTTTTTTTAGGGGAAAATCAATGCCCCTAATTCATTCTACCTTAGAGAAAAATCAGTTTCTATCTTTTTAGATTTCTACTATGTTTAGTCTTTATTATTTTTTATCAAGTGTTTTTGGTCATTTTTTCTTTTTATGTATGTGTGAATATTAGGTGTGCATGTGTAAATATATACAAACGTATTATAAAATATGTGTGTAAATTATACTATAGTGAAAAATTGCACTATTATATGTCTATTTTTGCATTCCTAAAAATATGCAATTTTAGAACAAATTGTGTGCAAGTTTTGCCATCATTTGTTTTTAGTTTTTATTTCATTTTCTTTCTTCTATAAGGACACCAACACCACTAATTAATTCCTTCTTAGAAAAATTCCTTTTTGATTTTTTTACTATTATACATGTATACTTGCATATTAGGAAGAAGGGCAATTTCCACCTAAATTTTGTGCATATTTTGTCATCATCTATTTATTTTATTTTATTTCTTTTGGAAGGGTAAAACAAATACCCCTTATTCATTCTACCTTAGAGAAAATTCAGTTTTTGTCTTTTTTAACTTTGTACTAGTTTTAGTCTTTATTATTGCTTATCAAGTGTTTTTAGTTATTTTTTCTTTTTCTTTATGTGTGTCAATATTAGGTGCGCGTGTGGAAATATATACAAAAGTATTATACAATATGTGTGTAAGTTATACTATAGTGCAAAATTGCACTATTATATGCCTATTTCAACATTGAAAAAAATATGCAATTTCAGTACAAATTCTCTGCAAGTTTTGTCATCACTTGTTTTTAGTTTTTATTTTCTTTTCTTACTTCTATAAGGGTAATACAGACACAAGTAATTAACCCCTTGTTAGAAAAATTCTGTCTTAAAAACTTTCACTATTATACACATATTCTTGCATATTACGAAAAAGTGCAATTTCCATCTAAATTATGTGCAAAATTTGTCATCATGTTTTTTTTTTCATTTTCTTTCTTTCAGAAGGGTAAAATGAATGCCCCTAATTCATTCTACCTTCAAGAAAATTCAATTTCTTTTTGTCTTTTTAGCTTTGTACTAGTTTTAGTATTTATTAGTATTTTTTTGAATTATTAGTATTTATTAGTATTGTTTAACAAGTGTTTTTGTCGGGTTTTCTTTGTGCGTGTAAATATACACGTAAGTATTATACAGCATCGTGCAAACATTTTACCTTTATGTAAGCTGCCTGAAAAGTCAATTTTCTGACCGGTGATTTTTTGTCAACATTCGTTTTTTTCCTTGTGTTGTTTGATTATTTCTTGGGCTATATTTTTGACTTCCCCCTGTTTGGGGCCAGTGAATTTTTCTGTTGGGCTTGAAGCCCATTACTCATTGCCTGTTTTTTTTCTATATGTATTTGTATTTGTGTTTTTTTTTCTTTACTCAGTTTTTTTGTTTTCTATGTATTTTTGAGATATTGGATGAGTGTTAGTGTGCACACGCAAGTATTATACAATATGTCTATAAATCTATATACCTAATAATAAAAGGGCTATTGCTTCTTACCCCCTAATTTCCGTCCGTAATTTTGGTTCACTCGACGTTAATTTGTTTTCGTCCGTCGCTCTGCTAATGTGTTTTTCGTCCGTCGGTACGCCCACTTGGGCCTCAGCCCCATCCGTCCATCCTCTTGGGCCCCAGTTCGGTTCGTCCATCCTCTTCGTCGTCACAAAAACTCGGTAAAAATAACCGAATAGATAGTCCCACATCGTTCTTTTATATACAATCCCATCGGTTCAAATATGGTTGCGAGTTGAAGACAACAAGCGCCCTGGAAGGCCTCGAAGGAGTTGGTCAGAGAAGGAACTATTGGGAGAGAAACCTGTTGGGCAACGTAGTAATTTCAAAAAATTCCTACGCACACACAGAATCATGGTGATGCATAACAACGAGAGGGGAGAGTGTTGTCTACGTACCCTCGTAGACCGAAAGCGGAAGCGTTAGCACAACGTGGTTGATGTAGTCGTACGTCTTCACGATCCGACCGATCAAGTACCGAACGCACGGCACCTCCGAGTTCAGCACACGTTCAGCTCGATGACGTCCCTCGAACTCCGATCTAGCCGAGCTTTGAGGGAGAGTTCCGTTAGCACGACGGCGTGGTGACGATGATGATGTTCTACCGACGCAGGGGCTTCGCCTAAGCACCGCTACGATATTATTGAGGTGGATTATGGTGGAGGGGGGCACCGCACACGGCTAAGAGATCAAGAGATCAACTGTTGTGTCTTTGGGGTGCCCCCCTGCCCCCGTATATAAAGGAGCAAGGGGGGTGTGGCCGGCCTAGAGAGGGGCGCTCCAGGAGGAGTCCTACTCCTACCGGGAGTAGGACTCCCCCCTTTCCTTGTTGGACTAGGAGAGAGAGGGGAAAGAGGTGGAGGAGAAGAAGGAAGGGGGGGCGCCCCCCTCTCCTTGTCCTATTCGGACTAGGGGGGAGGGGGCGCGGCCCATGCCCTGGCCACCTCTCCTCTCTTTCCACCAAGGCCCACTAAGGCCCATTAAGTCCCCGGGGGGTTCCGGTAACCTCCCGGTACTCCGGTAAAATCCCGATTTCACCCGGAACACTTTCGATATCCAAACTAAAGGAAATATGCCCTAGAGGCAATAGTAAAGTTATTATTTATTTCCTTATATCATGATAAAAGTTTATTATTCATGCTAAAATTGTATTAACCGGAAACATAATACATGTGTGAATACATAGACAAACAGAGTGTCACTAGTATGCCTCTACTAGACTAGCTTGTTAATCAAAGATGGTTATGTTTCCTAACCATAGACAAAGAGTTGTCATTTGATTAACAGGATCACATCATTAGTTGAATGATCTGATTGACATGAACCATTCCGTTAGCTTAGCACTCGATCGTTTAGTATGTTGCTATTGCTTTCTTCATGACTTATACATGTTCCTATGACTATGAGATTATGCAAATCCCGTTTGCCAGAGGAACACTTTGTGTGCTACCAAACGTCACAACGTAACTGGGTGATTATAAAGGAGCTCTACAGGTGTCTCCAAAGGTACATGTTGGGTTGGCGTATTTTGAGATTAGGATTTGTCACTCCGATTGTCGGAGAGGTATCTCTGGGCCCTCTCGGTAATGCACATCACTTAAGCCTTGCAAGCATTGCAACTAATGAGTTAGTTGCGGGATGATGTATTACAGAACGAGTAAAGAGACTTGCCGGTAACGAGATTGAACTAGGTATGGGATACCGACGATCGAATCTCGGGCAAGTAACATACCGATGACAAAGGGAACAACGTATGTTGTTATGCGGTCTGACCGATAAAAGATCTTCGTACAATATGTAGGAGCCAATATGAGCATCCAGGTTCCACTATTGGTTATTGACCGGAGACGTGTCTCGGTCATGTCTACATTGTTCTCGAACCCGTAGGGTCCGCACGCTTAAGGTTATGATGACAGTTATATTATGAGTTTATACATTTTGATATACCGAAGGTTCTTCGGAGTCCCGGATGTGATCACGGACATGACGAGGAGTCTCGAAATGGTCGAGACATAAAGATTGATATATTGGAAGCCTATGTTTGGATATCGTAAGTGTTTCGGGTGAAATCGGGATTTTACCGGAGTACCGGGAGGTTACCGGAACCCCCCGGGAGCTATATGGGCCTAAGTGGGCCTTAGTGGAAAAGAGAAGGGGCAGCCCTAGATGGGCCGCGCGCCCCTCCCCTCCCTTGGTCCGAATAGGACAAGGAGAGGGGGCCGACCCCCCTCTCTCTTTTCCCCCTCCGCGAATCCTATTCCAACTAGGATTGGGGGGGGGGGAATCCTACTCCCAGAGGGAGTAGGACTCCTCCTGGCGCGCCTCTCCTAGGCCAGCCGCACCCCCCCTTGAGCCTTTATATACGGAGGCAGGGGCACCCCAGAGAAACACAAGTTGATCCACGTGATCATATTCTTAGCCGTGTGTGGTGCCCCCTTCCACCATAGTCCTCGATAATATTGTAGCGGTGCTTAGGCGAAGCCCTGCTGCAGTAGTACATCAAGATCGTCACCACGCCGTCGTGCTGACGGAACTCTTCCCCGACACTTTGCTGGATCGGAGTCCGGGGATCGTCATCGAGCTGAACGTGTGCTAGAACTCGGAGGTGCCGTAGTTTCGGTGCTTGATCGGTCGGGCCGTGGAGACGTACGACTACATCAACTAAACGCTTCCGTTGTCGATCTACAAGGGTACGTAGATCATACTCTCCCCTCTCATTGCTATGCATCACCATGATCTTGCGTGAGCGTAGGAAATTTTTTGAAATTACTACGAAACCCAACAGTGGCATCCGAGCCTAGGTTTTATATGTTGATGTTATATGCACGAGTAGAACACAAGTGAGTTGTGGGCGATATAAGTCATGCTGCTTACCAGCATGTCATACTTTGGTTCGGCGGTATTGTTGGATGAAGTGGCCCGGACCGACATTACGCGTACACTTACGCGAGACCGGTTCTCCCGACGTGCTTTGCACATAGGTGGCTTGCGGGTGACAGTTTCTCCAACTTTAGTTGAACTGAGTGTGGCTACGCCCGGTCCTTGCGAAGGTTAAAACAGCACCAACTTGACAAACTATCATTGTGGTTTTTGATGCGTAGGTAAGATTGGTTCTTGCTTAAGCCCATAGCAGCCACGTAAAACATGCAACAACAAAGTAGAGGATGTCTAACTTGTTTTTGCAGGGCATGTTGTGATGTGATATGGTCAAGACATGATGCTAAATTTTATTGTATGAGATGATCATGTTTTGTAACCGAGTTATCGGCAACCGGCAGGAGCCATATGGTTGTCGCTTTATTGTATGCAATGCAATTGCGCTGTACTGCTTTACTTTATCACTAAGCGTTAGTGATAGTCGTGGAAGCATAAGATTGGCGAGACGACAACGATGCTACGATGGAGATCAAGGTGTCGCGCCGGTGACGATGGTGATCATGACGGTGCTTCGTAGATGGAGATCACAAGCACAAGATGATGATGGTCATATCATATCACTTATATTGATTGCATGTGATGTTTATCTTTTATGCATCTTATCTTGCTTTGATTGACGGTAGCATTATAAGATGATCTCTCACTAAATTATCAAGAAGTGTTCTCCCTGAGTATGCACCGTTGCGAAAGTTCTTCGTGCTGAGACACCACGTGATGATCGGGTGTGATAGGCTCTACGTTCAAATACAACGGGTGCAAAATAGTTGCACACGTGGAATACTCAGGTTATACTTGACGAGCCAAGCATATACAGATATGGCCTCGGAACACGGAGACCGAAAGGTCGAGCGTGAATCATATAGTAGATATGATCAACATAGTGATGTTCACCAATGAAACTACTCCATCTCATGTGATGATCGGACATGGTTTAGTTGATTTGGATCACGTAATCACTTAGAGGATTAGAGGGATATCTATCTAAGTGGGAGTTCTTTAAGTAATATGATTTATTGAACCTAAATTTATCATGAACTTAGTACCTAATAGTATCTTGCTTGTTTATGTATGATTGTAGATAAATGGCCCGTGCTGTTGTTCCGTTGAATTTTAATGCGTTCCTTGAGAAAGCAAAGTTGAAAGATGATGGTAGCAATTACACGGACTGGGTCCGTAACTTGAGGATTATCCTCATTGCTGCACAGAAGAATTACGTCTTGGAAGCACCGCTGGGTGCCAGGCCTCCTGCTGGAGCAACACCAGATGTTGTAAACGTCTGGCAGAGCAAAGCTGATGACTACTCGATAGTTCAGTGTGCCATGCTTTACGGCTTAGAACCGGGACTTCAACGATGTTTTGAATGTCATGGAGCATATGAGATGTTCCAGGAGTTGAAGTTAATATTTCAAGCAAATGCCCGGATTGAGAGATATGAAGTCTCCAATAAGTTCTATAGCTGCAAGATGGAGGAGAACAGTTCTGCCAGTGAGCATATACTCAAAATGTCTGGGTATAATAATCCCTTGATTCAAATGGGAGTTAATCTTCCAGATGATTGCGTCATTGACAGAATTCTCCAATCACTGCCACCAAGCTACAAGAGCTTCGTGATGAACTATAATATGCAAGGGATGAATAAGACTATTCCCGAGCTCTTCGCAATGCTGAAGGCTGCGGAGGTAGAAATCAAAAAGGAGCATCAAGTGTTGATGGTCAACAAGACCACTAGTTTCAAGAAAAAGGGCAAAGGGAAGAAGAAGGGGAACTTCAAGAAGAACAGCAAGCAAGTTGCTGCTCAAGAGAAGAAACCCAAGCCTGGACCTAAGCCTGAAACTGAGTGCTTCTACTACAAGCAGACTGGTCACTGGAAGCGGAACCGCCCCAAGTATTTGGCGGATAAGAAGGATGGCAAGGTGAACAAAGGTATATGTGATATACATGTTATTGATGTGTACCTTACTAATGCTCGCAGTAGTACCTAGGTATTTGATACTGGTTCTGTTGCTAATATTTGCAACTCGAAACAGAGACTACGGATTAAGCGAAGATTGGCTAAGGACGAGGTGACGATGCACGTGGGAAATGGTTCCAAAGTCGATGTGATCGCAGTCGGCACGCTACCTCTACATCTACCTTCGGGATTAATATTAGACCTAAATAATTGTTATTTGGTGCCAGCGTTAAGCATGAACATTATATCTGGATCTTGTTTGATGCGAGACGGTTATTCATTTAAATCAGAGAATAATGGTTGTTCTATTTATATGAGTAATATCTTTTATGGTCATGCACCCTTGAAGAGTGGTCTGTTCTTATTAAATCTCGATAGTAGTAACACACATATTCATAATGTTGAAACCAAAAGATCCAGAGTTGATAATGATAGTGCAACTTATTTGTGGCACTGCCGTTTAGGTCATATCGGTGTAAAGCGCATGAAGAAACTCCATACTGATGGACTTTTGGAACCACTTGATTATGAATCACTTGGTACTTGCGAACCGTGCCTCATGGGCAAGATGACTAAAACACCATTCTCCGGTACTATGGAGAGAGCAACAGATTTGTTGGAAATCATACATACAGATGTATGTGGTCCGATGAATATTGAGGCTCGTGGCGGATATCGTTATTTTCTCACCTTCACAGATGACTTAAGCAGATATGGGTATATCTACTTAATGAAACATAAGTCTGAGACATTTGAAAAGTTCAAAGAATTTCAGAGTGAAGTTGAAAATCATCGTAACAAGAAAATAAAGTTTCTACGATCTGATCATGGAGGAGAATATTTGAGTTACGAGTTTGGTGTACATTTGAAACAATGCGGAATAGTTTCGCAACTCATGCCACCCGGAACACCACAGCGTAATGGTGTGTCCGAACGTCGTAATCGTACTTTACTAGATATGGTGCGATCTATGATGTCTCTTACTGATTTACCGCTATCGTTTTGGGGTTATGCTTTGGAGACGGCCGCATTCACGTTAAATAGGGCACCATCAAAATCCGTTGAGACGACGCCTTATGAACTATGGTTTGGCAAGAAACCAAAGTTGTCGTTTCTGAAAGTTTGGGGCTGCGATACTTATGTGAAAAAGCTTCAACCTGATAAGCTCGAACCCAAATCGGAGAAATGTGTCTTCATAGGATATCCAAAGGAGACTATTGGATACACCTTCTATCACAAATCCGAAGGCAAGACTTTTGTTGCTAAGTTCGGAAACTTTCTAGAGAAGGAGTTTCTCTCGAAAGAAGTGAGTGGGAGGAAAGTAGAACTTGACGAGGTAACTGTACCTGCTCCCTTATTGGAAAGTAGTGCATCACAGAAAACTGTTTCTGTGACACCTACACCAATTAGTGAGGAAGCTAATGATGATGATCATGAAACTTCAGAACAAGATACTACTGAACCTCATAGATCAACCAGAGTAAGATCCGCACCAGAGTGGTACGGTAATCCTGTTCTGGAAGTCATGCTACTAGATCATGATGAACCTACGAACTATGAAGAAGCGATGGTGAGCCCAGATTCCGCAAAATGGCTTGAAGCCATGAAATCTGAGATGGCATCCATGTATGAGAACAAAGTGTGGACTTTGGTTGACTTGCCCAATGATCGGCAAGCAATTGAGAATAAATGGATCTTCAAGAAGAAGACTGACGCCGGCGGTAATATTACCGTCTACAAAGCTCGACTTGTCGCAAAAGAGTTTCGGCAAGTTCAAAGGATTGACTACGATGAGACCTTCTCACCCGTAGCGATGCTTAAGTCTGTCCGAATCATGTTAGCAATTGCCGCATTTTATGATTATGAAATTTGGCAGATGGATGTCAAAACTGCATTCCTGAATGGATTTCTGGAAGAAGAGTTGTATATGATGCAACCGGAGGGTTTTGTCGATCCAAAGGGAGCTAACAAAGTGTGCAAGCTCCAGCGATCCATTTATGGACTGGTGCAAGCCTCTCGGAGTTGGAATAAACGCTTTGATAGTGTGATCAAAGCATTTGGTTTTATACAGACTTTTGGAGAAGCCTGTATTTACAAGAAAGTGAGTGGGAGCTCTGTAGCATTTCTGATATTATATGTGGATGACATATTACTGATCGGAAATGATATAGAATTTCTAGATAGCATAAAGGGATACTTGAATAAAAGTTTTTCAATGAAAGACCTCGGTGAAGCTTCTTACATATTAGGCATAAAGATCTATAGAGATAGATCAAGACGTTTAATTGGACTTTCACAAAGCACATACCTTGACAAAATTTTGAAGAAGTTCAAAATGGATCAAGCAAAGAAAGGGTTCTTGCCTGTGTTACAAGGTGTGAAGTTGAGTCGGACTCAATGCCCGACCACTGCAGAAGATAGAGAGAAGATGAAAGATGTTCCCTATGCTTCGGCCATAGGCTCTATCATGTATGCAATGCTGTGTACCAGACCTGATGTGTGCCTTGCTATAAGTCTAGCAGGGAGGTACCAAAGTAATCCAGGAGTGGATCACTGGACAGCGGTCAAGAACATCCTGAAGTACCTGAAAAGGACTAAGGATATGTTTCTCGTATATGGAGGTGACAAAGAGCTCATCGTAAACGATTACGTTGATGCAAGCTTTGACACTGATCCGGACGATTCTAAATAGCAAACCGGATACGTGTTTACATTAAACGGTGGAGCTGTCAGTTGGTGCAGTTCTAAACAAAGCGTCGTGGCGGGATCTATGTGTGGAGCGGAATACATAGCTGCTTCGGAAGCAGCAAATGAAGGAGTCTGGATGAAGGAGTTCATATCTGATCTAGGTGTCGTACCTAGTACATCGGGTCCAATGAAAATCTTTTGTGACAATACTGGTGCAATTGCCTAGGCGAAGGAATCCAGATTTCACAAGAGAACCAAGCACATCAAGTGACGCTTCAATTCCATCCGGGATCTAGTCCAGGTGGGAGACATAGAGATTTGCAAGATACATACGGATCTGAATGTTGCAGACCCGTTGACTAAGCCTCTTCCATGAGCAAAACATGATCAGCACCAAGGCTCCATGGGTGTTAGAATCATTACTGTGTAATCTAGATTATTGACTCTAGTGCAAGTGGGAGACTGAAGGAAATATGCCCTAGAGGCAATAATAAAGTTATTATTTATTTCCTTATATCATGATAAAAGTTTATTATTCATGCTAGAATTGTATTAACCGGAAACATAATACATGTGTGAATACATAGACAAACAGAGTGTCACTAGTATGCCTCTACTAGACTAGCTTGTTAATCAAAGATGGTTATGTTTCCTAACCATAGACAAAGAGTTGTCATTTGATTAACAGGATCACATCATTAGTTGAATGATCTGATTGACATGACCCATTCTGTTAGCTTAGCACCCGATCGTTTAGTATGTTGCTGTTGCTTTCTTCATGACTTGTACATGTTCCTATGACTATGAGATTATGCAACTCCCGTTTGCCAGAGGAACACTTTGTGTGCTACCAAACGTATAAACGTAACTGGGTGATTACAAAAGGAGCTCTACAGGTGTCTCCAAAGGTACATGTTGGGTTGGCGTATTTTGAGATTAGGATTTGTCACTCCGATTGTCGGAGAGGTATCTCTGGGCCCTCTCGGTAATGCACATCACTTAAGCCTTGCAAGCATTGCAACTAATGAGTTAGTTGCGGGATGATGTATTACAGAACGAGTAAAGAGACTTGCCGGTAACGAGATTGAACTAGGTATGGGATACCGACGATCGAATCTCGGGCAAGTAACATACCGATGACAAAGGGAACAACGTATGTTGTTATGCGGTCTGACCGATAAAAGATCTTCGTACAATATGTAGGAGCCAATATGAGCATCCAGGTTCCACTATTGGTTATTGACCGGAGACGTGTCTCGGTCATGTCTACATTGTTCTCGAACCCGTAGGGTCCGCACGCTTAAGGTTATGATGACATTTATATTATGAGTTTATACATTTTGATATACCGAAGGTTGTTCGGAGTCCCGGATGTGATCACAGACATGACGAGGAGTCTCGAAATGGTCGAGACATAAAGATTGATATATTGGAAGCCTATGTTTGGATATCGGAAGTGTTCCGGGTGAAATCGGGATTTTACCGGAGTACCGGGAGGTTACCGGAACCCCCCGGGAGCTATATGGGCCTAAGTGGGCCTTAGTGGAAAAGAGAAGGGGCAGCCCTAGATGGGCCGCTCGCCCCTCCCCTCCCTTGGTCCGAATAGGACAAGGAGAGGGGGCCGGCCCCCCTCTCTCTTTTCCCCCCTCCGCGAATCCTATTCCAACTAGGATTGGGGGGGGGGAATCCTACTCCCAGAGGGAGTAGGACTCCTCCTGGCGCGCCTCTCCTAGGCCGGCCGCACCCCCCCCCCCTTGAGCCTTTATATACGGAGGCAGGGGCACCCCAGAGAAACATAAGTTGATCCACGTGATCATATTCTTAGCCGTGTGCGGTGCCCCCTTCCACCATAGTCCTCGATAATATTGTAGCGGTGCTTAGGCGAAGCCCTGCTGCAGTAGTACATCAAGATCGTCACCACGCCGTCGTGCTGACGGAACTCTTCCCCGACACTTTGCTGGATCGGAGTCCGGGGATCGTCATCGAGCTGAACGTGTGCTAGAACTCGGAGGTGCCGTAGCTTCGGTGCTTGATCGGTCGGGCCGTGGAGACGTACGACTACATCAACTAAACGCTTCCGTTGTCGATCTACAAGGGTACGTAGATCATACTCTCCCCTCTCGTTGCTATGCATCACCATGATCTTGCGTGAGCGTAGGAATTTCTTTGAAATTACTATGAAACCCAACACAAACATAGGCTTCCAATATATCAATCTTCATGTCTCGACCATTTCGAGACTCCTCGTCATGTCCGTGATCACATCTGGGACTCCGAACAACCATCGGTACATCAAAACATATAAACTCATAATATAACTGTCATCGAAACGTTAAGCTTGCGGACCCTACGGGTTCGAGAACTATGTAGACATGACCGAGACACGTCTCCGGTCAATAACCAATAGCGGAACCTGGATGTTCATATTGGCTCCCATATATTCTACGAAGATCTTTATCGGTCAAACCGCATCACAACATACGTTGTTCCCTTTGTCATCGGTATGTTACTTGCCCGAGATTCGGTCGTCGGTATCTCAATACCTAGTTCAATCTCATTACCGGAAAGTCTCTTTACTCGTTCTGTAATACATCATCCCGCAACTAACTCATTAGTTGCAATGTTTGCAAGGCTTATAGTGATGTGCATTACTGAGTGGGCCCAGAGATACCTCTCCGACAATCAGAGTGACAAATCCTAATCTCGAAATACGCCAACCCAACAAGTACCTTCGGAGACACCTGTAGAGCACCTTTATAATCACACAGTTACGTTGTGACGTTTGGTGGCACACAAAGTGTTCCTCCGGTAAATGGGAGTTGCATAATCTCATAGTCATAGGAACATGTATAAGTCGTGAAGAAAGCAATAGCAACAAACTAAACGATCAAGTGCTAAGATAACGGAATGGGTCAAGTCAATCACATCATTCTCCTAATGATGTGATCGTGTTAATCAAATGACCTCACATGTCTATGGTTAGGAAACATAACCATCTTTGATCAACGAGCTAGTAGAGGCATACTAGTGACACTCTGTTTGTCTATGTATTCACACATGTATTATGTTTCCGGTTAATACAATTCTAGCATGAATAATAAACATTTATCATGGAATAAGTAAATAAATAATAACTTTATTATTGCCTCTAGGGCATATTTCCTTCAGTCTCCCACTTGCACTAGAGTTAATAATCTAGTTCACATTGCCATGTGATTTAACACCAATAGCTCACATCACCATGTGATTAACACCCATAGTTCACATCACCGTGTGACCAACACTCAAAGGGTTTACTAGAGTCAGTAATCTTAGTTCACATCGCCATGTGATTAACACCCAAAGAGTACTAAGGTGTGATCATGTTTTTCTTGTGAGAGAAGTTTAGTCTACGGGTATGCCACATTCAGATCCGTATGTATTTTGCAAATTTCTATGTCAACAATGCTCTGCACGGAGCTACTCTAGCTAATTGCTCCCACTTTCAAAATGTATCCGGATTGAGACTTAGAGTCATCTGGATCAGTGTCAAATTTGCATCGATATAACCCTTTACGACTAACCTTTTGTCACCTCCATAATCGAGAAACATATCCTTATTCCACTAACGATAATTTTAACCGTTGTCCAGTGATCTACTCCTAGATCACTATTGTACTCCCTTGCTAAACATAGTGTAGGGTATACAATAGATCTGGTACATAGCATGACATACTTTATAGAAACTGTTGGAGATATGCCCTAGAGGCAATCATGTATGATGATATTTCCTATGTGTTTATGAATAAAGATAGTCCTTGGACATTATCAATGATGTGTATCAGCAAGTACGTGACTTGTTTGTGGGACTATGCATTGTATGATGATTGTCCTAAAAGGTCCCTAGTCGAAAGGGCTGTGTGGACGCGCAGCCGACTAGACTAGCATATGACACGGTCGATGGCTTGGTCTCACTAGCCATGGAGCATTGGATGCTAACCGAATAATATGGACTTGGAAGGATCTGGTCGGATTCGACGTAGTCGGATCCGAGTCGAGATAAGGTCCGAGTCGGACAGACCCAACTATGAGATGCAACGATATGTCATCTGTGAGTCTCTAGTACAACATATGTTCTATGTCCTAAGACCTGAGCTGACGCATGTACTCGGGATGGTGACAGACTTGCTTTGGGCCGACCAAACGCTACTCCGTAACTGGGTAGTTATAAAGGTAGGTTTCGAGTTTGTCCAGAACCATGCTGCGAGACGTGGTCGAGCAAGATGGGATTTGCCCCTCCGATCAGGAGAGATATACTCTGGGCCCCTCGTGTGATCCGACTAGGATAAGCATGGCCATGCGACAAGGATTATGAGATAATCCGGTTTGTGGTCGGCATCACTGGAACGAGAAAGAGGTCGGGCTACCACAAGGATGACAGACTCGCCTTGAGCTCGACAACATATATTGTGTGGCAAAAGGAATGGAAGTGTGATGTACAGGTTCGCTAACCAGCTTCATAGTCTGCTTGGTGTTCGGCATGCCTTGCTAGAGGCCGCTACCAACTGTGCAGTTCGGAGGTGATCCGAACTGCGACCAAGCCAACTTGAACCTAAGGGGTCGCGCGCTTAAGGGAAGGAACCTACAAGGTCGGATCCGAGGACACTGGTCGGATGTGATCCAAACTGTATTCGGATTATGGCCGAGTAGACTTATGGGCTTTAGGGTCCATGCGAGGCCCAAGTGTTGAGCCGTCGACGGACGCCTATATATAGTGGAGGTGCCGCACACTCATGCGGATGATCGCTTCGGCGCTGTCACTAGGGTTTGCATGTGTTGCGAATAGACACCTCCACTCGCTGCCGGTTGTGTGATCGGACCTAGCAGTACGCCGCACGACGTTCCTCCTGCACGCGCGGATACCGTTAGAGGCGGTGCACTTGTGCCGCTCCGACGAACCTATACATGGGAACCGACCACCGGTTGTACGAGGGAGATCGGACGTGGAGGAGACGATCCACATGGACGCGCTGCCTCAACTCTTCTTCCGCTGCATGGCACTGCGCGTCTAGTGGTAACGAATTGTGATCCATCTCCCGTAGCATGTTCTTGGTTGTTCTGCGCATAGGAAATTTTAATTTGCAGTCAACGCACCCTACCATAGATCCCAACAGTGGTATCAGAGCCACTGCTATAGGATTTGGATTCAGATCGTATGCATATTAGATATGTGGAGACGATAGATGAGATCTGTTGTCGTTGATTAGATCGGTTGTGTGCACGGTTGATGAGATCAACTGCACATGGGGATCGATGTGGCTATGTTTTCTGTTGATTGGGATCGATGAGGTCATGACACGATCTACCCCTACCGGTCGGTTATCCGCCATCGGGGTTAACAATGAAACATAAATCTGAATCGGATTCGTGATGATCGATGAGATCGGTCAGATCAGAGAATTCGGCGCGATCGGAGTTCAGATGTGATCTGTAATTTTCGAAAACGCCGGGCGCTGCCCCTTCGAACCCCGCCCACTAACCGGCTAGCGGGACCGCCGTGTGCGTAACGCCTTGTATTTCGTACACGAGCACTCAAATCAGTAGAATGTGATTCTATGCGTAAGTTTGTTTTGCAGGTTTGATGTGAATAGTATGGCTCATGTGTATGTGATGCATGTGTGTAAATTATACATGGCCTGCATGTCATGTTTGGCAGCCGGCAGGAGCCAAAGTGCTGTCATTATATTGTATAACAACCTGCGTGTCGACTTATGACTCTATGTAAAATTCATTACTAGTTGTAGTAGTTGGATAATAGAGATCAGGTTGGCGTCTTGGCGTCCCGGCGTGACAAACAAGATAGAGTTCCTAGATGGTCATCGGAGTCAGAGCCAACCTGGAAGAACATCCATGGAGGAGCCATACTATTTCACAATATATGTTTTACTTGTGATTGTATGCTTCTTTGTTTATATGCATGTTAGAATGGTAGAAAGATCCCTCATGAATATCAAGTAAATTGCCATTCCCGATGTTGCACCTTCGCACGTCAAGTACGTCTAGTAGTGGGCTCATAAAATAGGGGTGCTACTAGGTGTCCTTGAACTGAAGGGTTCGTGTCGGACACGAACATGCACTGCATTAGGTTAACTTGACAAGGCTATCAAAACGGTTTTGGGCCTTGTGGCAAAGAAGGTTGGGAGCCGGGGTATGAGATACCTACCCGACTAGCAGGAGTCGTATGGAGATACGACTGGCAAGGAGTTGCTTGCCGGATAGACATGTTGTCTAGCAGTGATGCTAAAGCTCACTAGTCGCATGTGCTAGTCGGATCCTAAATCACTGAGAGTTTGCGGAGGGATGCTGACTTCAGTGGGAGTATTTCTGTTTAAGGCTAGAATTACTCTACATAAACACATTGCTTAGTGATTGCATATTTTTCTGTTGTAGATCAATGGCACCACCTGCTCAACCCAACTTTGCATTGAAATCAATTCTGGAAAAGGATAAACTGAATGGAACAAACTTTACTACCTGGTATAGAAATTTGAGAATTGTTCTCAAGCATGATAAAAAGGAACATGTTCTAGAGGATCCGCTTCCAGAGGAACCTGCCGATAATGCTAGTACCACAACCAAGAATGCCTACCAGAAACTCGTTGATGAATCAAACAAGATCAGTTGCCTCATGCTAGCTTGTATGGAGCCCGATTTGCAGCAGCATTTCAAAGACGTTGGGGCTTTCGATATGATCGAGAGTCTCAAGAGCATGTTTCAGGTGCAGGCTAGGACCGAAAGGTTCAACGTCTGGCGATCCTTGATGGATTGTAATCTAAAGGAAGGTGATCCACTGAGCCCGCATGTGATCAAGTTGATCGGATATGTGCAAGATTTGGATCGGTTGGGCTTCCAGTTCTTGGATGAGCTGGCTAGTGATGCAGTTCTGAGTTCTCTTCCGCCCAGCTATGGGATGTTCATCTCGAACTATCATATGCATGGCATGGATAAAAAGCTCACTGAATTGCATGGGATGCTCAAAGTGGCAGAGTAGGATATTAAGAAAGGCACGCATCAAGTATTGATGGTGCAGAAATTGGCTAAGTTCAAGAAGAGTTGGTCCAAGAAAAAGGCTAAGGCAAAGGGCACGGAGACGGTAACCTCTGCCGCTGCGCCTAAGTCTGGACCGGACTCAAAGACCATTTGCTATCATTGCAAGGAAACTGGTCACTGGAAGAGGAACTGTAGCAAGTGGCTTGCAGAGCATGGCAAGAAGGCCGGGAATGCTGCTTCAGGCAAAGGTACACTTGTTGCATATGTTATAGACATTTACCTTGCTGACATACCTAGTAGCTCTTGGGTATTTGATACCGGATCAGTTGTTCATATTTGCAACTCGATGCAGGGGCTGGTAAGAACTAGGCATGTGGCACAAGGGGAGATTGACATCAGGGTCAGCAACAAAGCAAGAGTTGCTGTGTTGGAGGTTGGCACGATGCAGCTCCGGCTTCCTTCTGGATTTATTTTGGAATTGAATAATTGTTATTACATTCCTGCACTTAGTCGGAACATTATTTCTGCCTCATGCTTGATGAGTCAGGGTTATGAATTCAATTTAAAGGACAATGGTTGTTCGATTTATTTGAATGGTATGTTCCACGGCTATGCACCCATTGTTGATGGGTTATTTATATTGAATCTAGAACAGGAACCGGTCTATAACGTGAATGTCAAGAGGCATAAGCCTAATGAGATAAATCCGACATACTTCTAGCATTACCGGCTTGGACATATTAGTCTGAAACGCATGAAGAAGCTCCATGATGATGGACTCCTAACTTCGACCGACTTTGGGTCATTCGAGACATGCGGATCATGCTTGCTCGGCAAGATGACTAAGTCTCCTTTCGCTAAGAGTTGTGAGAGGGCATCCGAGCTGTTGAAACTGATACACAGTGATGTGTGTGGACCAATGAGCACAACTGCCAGAGGTGGCTATCAGTACTTCGTGACTTTTACCGACGAGTTGAGTAGATATGGATATATCTATTTGATGAGGCACAAGACAGAGACTTTTGAAAAGTTCAAAGAGTTTCAAAACGAGGTTGAGAATCAGCTCGGCAAGACTATAAAACTTCTACGATCTGATTGTGGAGGTGAGTACATGAGCCAGGAGTTTGATGATCATCTGAAAAGCAGAGGTATAGTACCTCAGCTCACACCTCCGGGTACGCCACAGAGAAATGGTGTATCAGAACGGAGGAATCGTACCTTGTTGGACATGGTTCGATCTATGATGAGCAAATCGGATTTACCCTTGTCATTCTGGGGATATGCTCTAGAAACTGCAGATTTCACACTTAACAGGGTACCATCAAAATCTGTAGACAAGACACCACATGAGATGTGGACTGGGAAGAGTCCCAGTTTTTCTTTTCTAAAGATTTTGGGTTGTGAAGCATTTGTCAAGAAACTTATGTCAGACAAGCTTACACCCAAGTCGGATAAATGCATATTCGTGGGATATCCGAGGGAAACCTTGGGATATAGCTTCTACAACCGAGAAGAGAACAAAGTGTTTGTTGCTCAGAATGGGGTTTTCCTTGAGGAAGAGTTCCTCAGTCGGGAGGCCAGTGGGAGGATGGTCCGACTTGAAGAAATTCAAGGACCACTCGGGGACGGCTCGGCTGGTGATGAGATCATACCGGAGTCACTCAGGGAACCCGTAGTGGAAGCGGCACTGGAACCACGAAGGTCGGAAAGATTGCGCAGAGTGTGCGATGTATTGTTGCTAGAAAGCGACGAGCCGGCCACATGTGCGGAAGTGATGGTGAGCCCAGATTCCGAGGCATGTCTGGAGGCCATGAGATCCGAGTTAAAGTCCATAGATGAGAATCAAGTTTGGGACTTGGTTGATCCGCCGCCTGGCGTAATGGCCATTGGTTGCAAATGGGTCTTTAAGAAGAAAACCGATGTGGATGGAAATGTTCAGATCCACAAAGCTCGGCTTGTCGCTAAGGGTTATGGACAAGTTCAAGGAATTGACTACGACGAGACTTACTCGCCGGTAGCGATGCTGAAGTCGGTGAGGATCGTACTAGCTATAGCTGCATATTTCGATTACGAGATATGGCAGATGGATGTCAGGACGGATTTCCTTGACGGAAATTTAACCGAGGACATGTATATGATACAGCCTGGGGGTTTTGTTGATCTGAATAGCACTAGTAAGGTATGCAAGCTCAAGAGATCCATTTATGGGTTGAGGCAAGCATCTCGGAGCTGGAACATTCATTTTGATGAGGTCGTCACTGGTTTCGGCTTCATCAAAAGCGAAGAGGACTCTTGTTTATACAAGAAGTTAAGTGGGAGCTCGATAGTGTTTTTGATCTTGTATGTGGATGACATACTACTGATCGGAAATGATATTTCGATGCTGAACTCGGTCAAGGAGTCATTGAATGGCAAGTTTTCAATGAAGGACCTTGGTGAGGCAATGTACATTTTAGGCATTAAGATCTATAGAGATAGATCAAGGAGGCTGCTCGGCTTAAGCCAGAGCACATACATAGATAAAGTGTTGAAACGGTTCAACATGAATGAGGCAAAGAAATGGTTCTTGCCACTCTCACATGGTATAAGGCTAAGCGAGACTCAGAGTCCTTGGACATCTGATGAGCGAAGCAGGATGAGTAGGATTCCATATGCCTCGGCAATTAGATCCATCATGTATGCCATGATATGTACGCAACCCGATGTTGCTTTTGCAATAAGCCTAACAAGTAGATACCAGGCCAACCCAGGTGAGAGTCACTGGGCAGCGGTAAAGACTATTTTGAAGTACCTGAAAAGGACTAAAGAGATGTTCCTAGTTTATGGAGGTGAGGAAGAGCTCGTCATAATGGGTTACACCGATGCTAGTTTCCAAACCAACAGAGATGATTGTCGATCACAGTCTGGATTCGTGTATGTCATGAACGGAGGAGCAGTGAGCTGGATGAGTTCCAAGCAAGATACGGTGGCCGATTCTACTACAGAAGCTGAATACATTGCGGCTTGTGAAGCTGCAAAGGAAGGTGTTTGGATCCGGAACTTTCTGGATGATCTTGGTATTTTCCCAGCCTTGGTAAAACCGTTGGACCTTTATTGTGATAATTCTGGTGCCATCGCACAAGCCAAGGAGCCGAGGAATCACCACAAGGTCAGACACATAGATCGGAAATATCACTTGATACGAACGATCGTAAAGAGTGGTGATGTAGAGTTAGGCAAAATTCACATGGATGCAAATGTTGCGGATCCGTTGACAAAGCCGCTTCCACAACCCAAGCATGAGGGGCACGTTAGAGCTATGGGCATTCGATGTCTATTTGATTGACTCTAGTGCAAGTGGGAGACTGTTGGAGATATGCCCTAGAGGCAATCATGTATGATGATATTTCCTATGTGTTTATGAATAAAGATAGTCCTTGGACATTATCAATGATGTGTATCAGCAAGTATGTGACTTGTTTGTGGGACTATGCATTGTATGATGACTGTCCTAAAAGGTCCCTAGTCGAAAGGGCTGTATGGACGCGCAGCCGACTAGACTAGCATATGACACGGTCGATGGCTTGGTCTCACTAGCCATGGAGCATTGGATGCTAACCGGATAATATGGACTTGGAAGGATCTGGTCGGATTCGACGTAGTCGGATCCGAGTCGAGATAAGGTCCGAGTCGGACAGACCCAACTATGAGACGCAGCGATATGTCATTTGTGAGTCTCTAGTACAACATATGTTCTATGTCCTAAGACCTGAGCTGACGCATGTACTCGGGATGGTGACAGACTTGCTTTGGGCCGACCAAACGCTACTCCGTAACTGGGTAGTTATAAAGGTAGGTTACGGGTTTGTCCAAAACCATGCTGCGAGACGTGGTCGATCAAGATGGGATTTGCCCCTCCAATCAGGAGAGATATACTCTGGGCCCCTCGTGTGATCCGACCAGGATAAGCATGGCCATGCGACAAGGATTATGAGATAATCCGGTTTGTGGTCGGCATCACTGGAACGAGAAAGAGGTTGGGCTACCACAAGGATGACAGACTCGCCTTGAGCTCGACAACATATATCGTGTGGCAAAAGGAATGGAAGTGTGATGTACAGGTTCGCTAACCAGCTTCATAGTATGCTTGGTGTTCGGCATGCCTTGCTAGAGGCCGCTACCAACTGTGCAGTTTGGAGGTGATCCGAACTGCGACCAAGCCGACTTGAACCTAAGGGGTCGCGCGCTTAAGGGAAGGAACCTACAAGGTCGGATCCGAGGACACTGGTCGGATGTGATCCGAACTGTATTCGGATTATGGCCGAGTAGACTTATGGGCTTTAGGGTCCTTGCGAGGCCCAAGTGTTGAGCCCGCGACAAACGCCTATATATAGTGGAGGTGCCGCACACTCATACGGATGATCGCTTCGGCGCTGTCACTAGGGTTTGCATGTGTTGCGAATAGACACCTCCACTAGCCGCCGGTTGTGTGATCGGACCTAGCAGTACGCCACACGACGTTCCTCCTGCACGCGTGGATATCGTTAGAGGCGGTGCACTTGTGCCGCTCCGACGAACCTGTATGTGGGAACCGACCACCGTCTGTACGAGGGAGATCGGACGAGGAGGAGACAATCCACGTGGACGCGCTGCCCCAACTCTTCTTCCGCTGCACGACACTGCACGTCTAGTGGTAACGAACTGTGATCCATCTCCCGTAGCATGTTCTTGGTTGTTCTGCGCGTAGGAAATTTTAATTTGCAGTCGAAGCACCCTACCGTAGATCCCAACAGAAACTATGGCTAAGGCATAGGGAATGACTTTCATTCTCTTTCTATCTTCTGCCGTGGTCGGGCTTTGAGTCTTACTCAATTTCACACCTTGTAACACAGGCAAGAACTCTTTATTTGACTGTTCCATTTTGAACTACTTCAAAATCTTGTCAAGGTATGTACTCATTGAAGAAACTTATCAAGCTCTTGATCTATCTCTATAGATCTTGATGCTCAATATGTAAGCAGCTTCACCGAGGTCTTTCTTTGAAAAACTCCTTTCAAACACTCATTTATGCTTTGCAGAATAATTCTACATTATTTCCGATCAACAATATGTCATTCACATATACTTATCAGAAATGTTGTAGTGCTCCCACTCACTTTCTTGTAAATACAGGCTTCACCGCAAGTCTGTATAAAACTATATGCTTTGATCAACTTATCAAAGCATATATTCCAACTCCGAGATGCTTGCACCAGTCCATAGATGGATCACTGGAGATTGCATATTTTGTTAGCACCTTTAGGATTGGCAAAACTTTCTTGTTGCATGATATACAACACTTATTTAATAAATCCATTAAGGAATGTAGTTTTGTTTATCCATTTGCCAGATTTCATAAAATGTGGCAATTGGTAACATGATTCGGACAGACTTAAGCATAGATACGAGTGAGAAACTCTCATCGTAGTCAACACCTTGAACTTGTCGAAAACCTTTTGCAACAATTCTAGCTTTGTAGATAGTAACACTACTATCAACGTCCGTCTTCCTCTTGAAGATCCATTTAATCTCAATGGCTCGCCGATCTTTGGGCAAGTCAATCAAAGTCCATACTTTGTTCTTATACATGGATCTCATCTCAAATTTCATGGCCTCAAGCCATTTCGCGGAATCTGGGCTCATCATCGCTTCCTCATAGTTCGTAGGTTCGTCATGGTCAAGTAACATGACCTCCAGAATAGGATTACCGTACCACTCTGGTGCGGATCTCACTCTGGTTTACCTACGAGGTTCGGTAGTAACTTGATCTGAAGTTACATGATCATCATCATTAGCTTCCTCACTAATTGGTGTAGTAGTCATAGGAACAGATTTATGTGATGAACTACTTTCCAATAAGGGAGCAGGTACAGTTACCTCTTCAAGTTCTACTTTCCTCCCACTCAATTTTTTCGAGAGGAACTCCTTCTCTAGAAAGGAACCATTCTCAGCAATGAATATCTTGCCTTCGGATCTGTGATAGAAGGTGTACCCAACAATTTCTTTTGGGTATCCTACGAAGACGCACTTCTCCGATTTGGATTTGAGCTTATCAGGTTGAAACTTTTTCACATAAGCATTGCAACCTCAAAGTTTAAGAAACGACAGCTTAGGTTTCTTGACAAACCATAGTTCATACGGTGTCGTCTCAATAGATTTAGATGGTGCCATATTTAACGTGAATGTAGCTGTCTCTAATGCATAACCCCAGAACGATAGTGGTAAATCGGTAAGAGACATCATAGATCGCACCATATCTAATAAAGTACGGTTACGATGTTCGGACACACCATTACACTGTGGTGTTCTAGGTGGCGTGAGTAGTGAAACTATTTCACATTGTTTTAACTGAAGGCCAAACTCATAACTCAAATATTTTACTTCTGCGATCATATCGTAGAAACTTTTATTTTTGTTATGATGTTTCTCCACTTCACTCTGAAATTCTTTGAACTTTTCAAATGTTTCAGACTTGTGTTTCATCAAGTAGATATACTCATATCTGATCAAATCATCGATGAAGATCAGAAAATAATGATACCTGCCGCGAGCCTCAATATTCATCGGACCACATACATCAATATGTATGATTTCCAACAAATTTGTTGCTCGCTCCATTGTTCCAAAGAACGGAGTCTTAGTCATCTTGCCCATGAGGCATGGTTCGCAAGCATCAACTGATTCATAATCAAGTGATTCCAAAAGCCTATCAGCATGGATTTTCTTCATGCGCTTTACACCAATATGACATAAACGGAAGTGCCACAAATAAGTTGCACTATCATTATTAACTTTGCATCTTTTGGCGTCAATATTATGAAAATGTGTATCACCACGATCGATATCCAACAAACCATTTTCATTGGGTGTATGACCATAGAAGGTTTTATTCATGTAAACAGAACAATAATTACTCTCTAACTTACATGAATAACTATATTGCAATAAACATGATCCAATCATATTCAGGCTCAACGCAAACACTAAATAACATTTATTTTAGGTTTAACACTAATCCCGAAAGTATAGGGAGTGTGCGATGATGATCATATCAATCTTGGAACCATTTCCAATACACATCGTCACTTCACCCTTAACTAGTCTATGTTCATTCTGCAACTCCCGTTTCGAGTTACTATTCTTAGCAACTGAACTAGTACCAAATACTGAGGGGTTGCTATAAACACTAGTAAAGTACACATCAATAACATGTATATCAAATATACCTATGTTCACTTTGCCATCCTTCTTATCCGCCAATTACTTGGGGTAGTTCCGCTTCCAGTGACCAATCCCTTTGCAGTAGAAGCACTCAGTTTCAGGCTTAGGTCCAGACTTGGGTTTTTTCACTTGAGCAGCAACTTGCTTCCCGTTCTTCTTGAAGTTCCCCTTTCTTCCCTTTGTCCCTTTACTTGAAACTAGTGGTTTTGTTTACCATCAACACTTGATGCTTTTCTTGATTTCTACCTTCGTCGATTTCAACATCACGAAGAGCTTGTGAATCGTTTCCGTTATCCCTTGCATATTATAGTTCATCACGAAGTTCTACTAACTTGGTGATGATGACTAGAGAATTCTGCCAATCACTATTTTATCTGGAAGATGAACTCCCACTTGATTCAAGCGATTGTAGTACCCAGACAATTTGAGCACATGCTCACTGCTTGAGCTATTCCCCTCCATCTTTTAACTATAGAACTTGTTGGAGACTTCATATCTCTCAAGTCAGGTATTTGCTTGAAATATTTACTTCAACTCCTGGAACATCTCATATGGTTCATGCCGTTCAAAACGTTTTTGAAGTCCCGATTCTAAGCCGTTTAAGCATGGTGCACTAAACTATCACGTAGTCATCATATTGAGCTAGCCAACCGTTCATAACATCTGCATTTGCTCCTGCAATAGGTTTGTCACCTAGCGGTGCATCAAGGACATAATTCTTCTATGCAGCAATGAGTATAAACCTCAGATCACGGATCCAATCCACATCATTGCTACTAACATCTTTCAACTTAGTTTTATCTAGGAACATATCAAAAATAAAATAGGGGAGCTAAACGTGAGCTATTGATCTACAACATAGACATGCTAATACTACCAGGACTAAGTTCATGATAAATTTAAGTTCAATTAATCATATTACTTAAGAACTCCCACTTAGATAGACATCCCTCTAATCCTCTAAGTGATCACGTGATCCATATCAACTAAACCATGTCCGATCATCGCGTGAGATGGAGTGGTTTCAATGGTGAACATCACTATGTTGATCATATCTACTATATGATTCACGCTCAACCTTTCGGTCTCAGTGTTCCGAGGCCATATCTGTTATATGCTAGGCTCGTCAAGTTTAACCTGAGTATTCCGCGTGTGCAACTGTTTTGTACCCGTTGTATTTGAATGTAGAGCCTATCACACCCGATCATCACGTGGTGTCTCAGCACGAAGAACTTCTGCAACGGTGCATACTCAGGGAGAACACTTGTACCTTGATAATTAGTGAGAGATCATCTTATACAGCTACCGTCAAACTAAGCAAAATAAGTTGTACAAAAGATAAACATCACATGCAATCAAATATGTGACATGATATGGCCATCATCATCCTGTGCCGATCTCCATCTCCAAAGCATCGTCATGATTTCCATCGTCACCGGCATGACACCATGATCTGCATCATCTTGATCTATATCAATGTGTCATCACATGGTCGTCTCGCCAACTATTGCTCTTGCAACTATTGCTATCGCATAGGGATAAAGTAAAGCAATTATTTGGTGCTTGCATCTTATGCAATAAATAGACAACCATAAGGCTTCTGCCAGTTGCCGATAACTTCAACAAAACATGATCATCTTATACAACAACTTATATCTCATCACGTCTTGACCATATCACATCACACATGCCCTGCAAAAACAAGTTAGACGTCCTCTACTTTGTTGTTGCAAATTTTACGTGGCTGTTATGGGCTTAGAAAGAACTATTCTTACCTACGCATCAAAACCACAACAATAGTTTGTCAAGTTGGTGTTGTTTTAACCTTCGCAAGGACCGGGCATAGCCACACTCGGTTCAACTAAAGTTGGAGAAACTGACACCCGCCAGCCACCTGTGTGCAAAGCACGTCGGTAGAACCAGTCTCGCGTAAGCATACGCGTAATGTTAATCTGGGCCGCTTCATCCAACAATACCGCTGAACCAAAGTATGACATGCTGGTAAGCAGTATGACTTCTATCGCCCACAACTCACTTGTGTTCTACTCGTGCATATGACATCTACGCATAAAACCAGGCTCGGATGCCACTGTTGGGTAACGTAGTAATTTCAAAAAATTCCTACGCACACACAGGATCATGGTGATGCATAGCAACGAGCGGGGAGAGTGTTGTCTACGTATCCTCGTAGACCGAAAGCGGAAGCGTTAGCACAACGCGGTTGATGTAGTCGTACGTCTTCACGATCCGACCGATCAAGTACCGAATGCACGGCACCTCCGAGTTCAGCACACGTTCAGCTCGATGATGTCCCTCGAACTCCGATCCAGCTGAGCTTTGAGGGAGAGTTCCGTCAGCACGACGGTGTGGTGATGATGATGATGTTCTACCGACACAGGGCTTCGCCTAAGCACCGCTACGATATTATCGAGGTGGATTATGGTGGAGGGGGGCACCACACACGGCTAAGAGATCAAGAGATCAATTGTTGTGTCTTTGGGGTGCCCCTGCCCCCGTATATAAAGGAGCAAGGGGGGTGCGGCCGGCCTAGAGAGGGGCGCGCCAGGAGGAGTCCTACTCCTACCGGGAGTAGGACTCCCCCCTTTCCTTGTTGGACTAGGAGAGAGAGGGGAAAGAGGTGGAGGAGAAGAAGGAAGGGGGGCGCCGCCCCCTCTCCTTGTCCTATTCGGACTAGGGGGGAGGGGGCGCGGCCCATGCCCTGGCCGCCTCTCCTCTCTTTCCACTGAGGCCCACTAAGGCCCATTAAGTCCCCGGGGGGTTCCGGTAACCTCCCGGTACTCCGGTAAAATCCCGATTTGACCCGGAACACTTCCGATATCCAAACATAGGCTTCCAATATATCAATCTTCATGTCTCGACCATTTTGAGACTCCTCGTCATGTCCGTGATCACATCCGGGACTCCGAACAACCTTCGATACATCAAAACATATAAACTCATAATATAATTGTCATCGAAACGTTAAGCGTGCGGACCCTACGGGTTCGAGAACTATGTAGACATGACCGAGACACGTCTCCGGTCAATAACCAATAGCGGAAACTGGATGTTCATATTGGCTCCCACATATTCTACGAAGATCTTTATCGGTCAAACCGCATAACAACATACGTTGTTCCCTTTGTCATCGGTATGTTACATGCCCGAGATTCGATCATCGATATCTCAATACCTAGTTGAATCTCGTTACCGGCAAGTCTCTTTACTCGTTCTATAATACATCATCCCGCAACTAACTCATTAGTTGCAATGCTTGCAAGGCTTATAGTGATGTACATTACCGAGTGGGCCCAGAGATACCTCTCCGACAATCGGAGTGACAAATCCTAAT
The DNA here is from genome assembly GCF_018294505.1 of Triticum aestivum. Taxonomy (NCBI): domain Eukaryota; kingdom Viridiplantae; phylum Streptophyta; class Magnoliopsida; order Poales; family Poaceae; genus Triticum; species Triticum aestivum. Next base: position 445,559,576 of record NC_057812.1, on the reverse strand, counting down.
CTCGAAATACGCCAACCCAACAAGTACCTTCGGAGACACCTGTAGAGCACCTTTATAATCACCCAGTTACGTTGTGATGTTTGGTGGCACACAAAGTGTTCCTCCGGTAAATGGGAGTTGCATAATCTCATAGTCATAGAAACATGTATAAGTCGTGAAGAAAGCAATAGCAACAAACTAAACGATCAAGTGCTAAGATAACGGAATGGGTCAAGTCAATCACATCATTCTCCTAATGATGTGATCCCGTTAATCAAATGACAACTCATGTCTATGGTTTGGAAACATAACCATCTTTGATCAACGAGCTAGTAGAGGCATACTAGTCACACTCTGTTTGTCTATGTATTCACACATGTATTATGTTTTCGGTTGATACAATTCTAGCATGAATAATAAACATTTATCATGGTATAAGGAAATAAATAATAACTTTATTATTGCCTCTAGGGCATATTTCCTTCAAAACCCGACCTCGACGAGAAGCGGTCGACGCCGCCGCTGCTGAGGTGGAGCACGTCCAATGGAAGACACTTCCAAAGGAGTCCGAGGCTGGACATGGCCGGCGGGGGCAGCTTCCAGCAGAGAAGAGAGAGAAGGAGGCCGAGGCCTGGACATGGCAGGTAGATTTCAGCAGAGAAGAGAGAGGAGACCAGGGTTAGAATCTCTGGCGGATGGCCGCTTCACATCAAGCAACGAGGTGGACGAGTTTCTGCCCGCGTCCAGGGCGGGGCTGGTAGGGCTCGCACGGGGGAGGGAAGAAAGGAAGGGGGGAGGCGTGGTGGAGGAGCTCGCCGGCCGCCTCCCCGAAGGATGGTGTAGGCTCGGGGGGAGGGAAGAAAGGAAGGGGGAGGCGGCAGGAGCAGGGGCCCGAGCAGACCGGGAGAAGATTGTGGATAGTTTTTTTTAGAATCATAAGATTGGGGATAGGTAGGCACGAATATCTTGGGTTAATGGTAGATGGGCCACGCTTTTCCTTCGGCTAGGCCGGCTACGCAAGTGTGTTGCCCTCTCTCTATGCTAGCTTTTTATTTTCTTTTTCCATTTAGAGATAAACAGTGAGTTTGAAAAAGAGTTTTCAAGTCAGGAAAATCCCCCCCCCCCCATTAATTTAAATGTTCTTAATCCAGGAACATATGCTGATGGGGATGGGAGGTGAGCCGATAACAAAAAATATGTATAAAACTCAGAGATACTCACAAAATTGCCTCATGCAGATGCGAAAATTAACCACACATTTGAGTATTTTTATTTATGAAATATGACTACGTTTGTGTCAAAAAGAAAACAAAAACTCAAATGTGTAATTTTACCCCGAAAAAATAGGTGCAACGAATCAAAACATCTATCCAAAAAAGAAAATTAGGCGCAATCAATCAGAACATGTATGCTCTACATGAAAAAAAATACACATTTGAGGTTTTGTTTTCTTTTTCCACAAACATAGTCATATTTCGTGTACAATGAGCAAGGAACATGATGTAAAAAAATGAAGACTTCGTAATAGAATATTAAATAAACTAACAATGAGATTTGAATATTTCAAATAAAAAAATTGAATATCGGGTCACCTAAAAGAATTTTTAGCCTCTTGATATTCATCAATCAATTTTAAATTATTGCTGCAAGATAAGGTTTTAAAATTTAAAATGTTGTTATAAATGTCATGAAATGAGATTTTGCATAGTAAAAATCTCTTATTCTATGCACGAAGGGTACAACTTCAAGCTAGCAAATCCATACTAACAGTAGATACTCTATAGCTATCAATCAATGCACAAAACAATGCATGTCTTTGTAACTATGTTTGGCACTACTAAACTTGAATTGGGAAAAATAAGCTTTAGTAATATTTCATATTCATGGTTTATGGTATTAGTGCTTCTTCATTGTGTTGAAATGGCGGGCGTGTACCTGTGTGGGGTCTTGAACCATTTTTATCAAGATCGAGGCATTTTTTCTCCCGTTGCAACGCACGGCCATGTTTGCTAGTTATACTAGTGTGAAGATTGCTCAGTATCGGTATCTCAAAGATGCTCCTAGAGGTAGGATGTGTGGGTGTGCGTTCACAGAGATGAATATATGTGTATATGTGAGCATTTGTGATTGTGTTGTGTTAAAAAAACAAAATCAATACGTCCTCTACACAATTACTTCAGTACATGTGCGTACATGCCTTGCAGAATGGGAGAGGTGGAATGCTAATTCATAAGTATAGTACCATGGATACGGTAGTGTACTATGTACAGTATCTATTCCCTCCGTTTCAAAATAGATGACCCAACTTTATATCAATTTTATACTAAAGTTAGTATAAAGTTGAGTCATCACGGAGGGACTACATGCGTGAGAGGCCGGCTTGGTGCATAGTTGTATTAACGGCGATGTCAAGTACATGTACTGCTCCTTGATCCTTCTTATGACTCTTAGCCGGTTGTTAAAGAAAAGTGACTGACCTAAATTACAAAATCAGTCACCTGACCCCTAAGCCACCCCCTTAAATGTCTAAGGGCTAAGAAGGTTTGTAAACACTTAGGTTTAGATGATCCCATCAAGGAGGCTTGTGAGGGAGTACTTTCGATACATCAGGTTCAATCGCCAGTCATGGGGCAGGTGTCATCAACCGAATTGATAGCGGTTGTGTGCTGCTACCTTTTGTGGGGAAAGTAGGCAACATTTCATAGCACCCACCCAAGGTATGGAAATGTTCTTGGTCACCACCACCCATAAATTTTGTCAAGGTTAATGTCGATGCTTCTTTCGGGTTTTTTTCCCAGAACTATCACCTTTTTATAGCAAATTCGAAAACTATAGCATTCAATGTAAAAAAATCAGAACTATGACCCCGTCGGCCTCATGTGGGCCGAAAAGGGAGTTTTCGGCCAGGATTTGGCCGAAATGGGCTTTTCGGCCGTGCCTTGGCCGAAGAGGTGCATACCTGAGCCGAAAAGACCTTTTTGGTCAGCAGTAGGCCGAAAAGTCATTTTTGGTCAGCAGTAGGCCGAAAAGTCCCTAAGGCCCACCTTTTTACGTTAACGGGAGGCCAAAGCTGCATGGCTCCACTCTTCGGCTTATGTTAGGCCGAAATGATTTTTTTTATTTTGGCTTATAAATACTGTGCAACCATTGCTCATCTTAGACATTAAAAAAATCGCGCAACCCTTTCCCCTCAATATTTTCCCGCCAACTCGTCCTTGGGATATTCTGCAGAGGAGTTTTGGTTTTGTTGTGTTAGCGGCTACGTACAGAGGCCTGTGCAAAGCTTGTCTGTTGAAGTCTAGAAAATCTAGTCTTGTTGGATGTCCATTATTGTTGCAGCTCTGGTCATACGAGAGATTCCTTATTGGACGACCCAATTAAAAAGGTGGGCCCCAGGGACTTTTTGGCCTACTACTGACCAAAAAGGTCTTTTCGGCCGAGGTACGCACCTCTTCGGCCAAGGCATGACCGGAAAGCCCATTTCGGCCAAATCCTGGCCGAAAACTCCCTTTCCGGCCCACACGAGCCCGACAAGGTCATAGTTTTGAATTTTTTGCATTGGGTGCTATAGTTTTCGAATTTGCTACAAAAACCATGATAGTTTTGAAAAAAAATCCTTCTTCCGAACCATTGAAGTTGTTATCTGTGACAATAAAGAAATGCCACAAAGAATTCAAATATATCACTGGTTCATGATGTCCTATCAGCTGAAGCAATTGCGCTCAAGGAAGGTTTGTTAATTGTTGAATCTTCGGGATGCAATAGAGTTCTCGTCAGTTCAGAAAACCTGGAGTTTATAAGCATCTTAAACCAAGATACCTAAGAGCATCTCCAGCCGTTGGCCCCCCAGGGGCACCTAAAATCGTCGCCTGGGGGTGAGCCAGTGCAAAAAATAGGCATGGGGGCAAGTTGGTCCCTAGCCGCCGGCCCCAGGGCCGCCCCAGGCGCGATCAAGAAATAAAAATATATAGCAAATTTCAGCAAAGTTCGGCTAAACACGACTAAATTTCGGCAAATTTGGGCATATATTAGACATGTTCGCGAATTTTCATTACATAGCAAAATATATAACTAATCTAAAAAGAAACTGGCTGAACGCCGAGTAGTCGCCGTCGTCGCCGCCATCCTCACTGCTGTCTGTTGGGTAACGTAGTAATTTCAAAAAATTCCTACGCACACACAGGATCATGGTGATGCATAGCAACGAGAGGGGAGAGTGTTGTCTACGTACCCTCGTTGACCGAAAGCGGAAGCGTTAGCACAACGCGGTTGATGTAGTTGTACGTCTTCACGATCCGACCGATCAAGTACCGAACGCACGGCACCTTCGAATTCAGCACACGTTCAGCTCGATGACGTCCCTCGAACTCCGATCCAGTCGAGCTTTGAGGGAGAGTTCTGTCAGCACGATGGCATGGTGATGATGATGATGTTCTATCGACGCAGGGCTTCGCCTAAGCACCGCTACGATATTATCGAGGTGGATTATGGTGGAGGGGGCACCACACACGGCTAAGAGATCAATTGTTGTGTCTTTGGGGTGCCCCCTGCCCCCGTATATAAAGGAGCAAGGGAGGATGCGGCCGGCCTAGAGAGGGGCGCGCCAGGAGGAGTCCTACTCCTACCGGGAGTAGGACTCTCCCCCTTTTCCTTGTTGGACTAGGAGAGAGAGGGGAAAGAGGTGGATGAGATGTCACATCCCTAGTCTGGTATGACCTAGACTAGCTAGTCATTTGTGCATCATGTTTAAATTTCATTTAAAGTTGAAATGAGGATTGGTGGAACCCTCAGAATCATTTTGAAAATGACCCAAATAAAAATTTCTCCAAAAGGGTCCAAGAAAATGCTCATGTTGCTCTCTGAAAATATTGGACAGAGATAAAAATCAAACCAATATTTTTAAGAGCTCATAGGTATTTATTTTGGGCATTTGGAATTAATGCATAAATATTTGCATTGGAAATATATTAGTTATATGTATTAATATATGTCCAAAAATTATGCCACCTGTTGGGGAGCTCTGAAATAATATATCTAGCTCCTGCAAAAATTGGTATAAGGTAATAAAATGATTTAATATTTTAATTAAATCAAAACAAATGTCAGAAAAATTAGAAAAGAAAACAAAAAGGGGAAAACCCTACTTGGACTACCTGGCGCCTAACTCCTGTGCAGCCCAGCGGCCTAGCAGGCCGGCCCAGCCAGCAGGCGGCCCATCCCGCCTCCTCCTCTGTCGTCTTCGTCCTCGACAAAGGGAGGGGAGCGTGCCCGGCGCGCGCGCGCGCCACCGCGCCACGCCACCAGCCTCCCTGCTTGCCTGGCGCCCCCCTCG
>NC_057812.1:445544998-445553948 GCF_018294505.1 Triticum aestivum | reverse complement strand
GTACCCTCTCACTCTCCCCCGATTCTTCCTCTCCTCTCCCTCGCTCACTCTCTCTCGTGTCCGAACGCGCCGGTCGCCGCCGTTCGCCACAGCCGCCGCCACAGCCTCCCCCTCGCCTCCCCGACACGCTCCCCAGCTCCGCCTCGACCCCCTCTACCTCCTCGTCGAGCCACGCAAGACGGAGCACCCCGTGGAGCCGTCGCCGTCGCCATCTTCGCCTCCGGCCGCCGTGGATCTTCGCCGTCGATTCACCGCACGCAGGACGTCCCTGAGCCTGCTTCGACGCCCGCTGCAACCGCGGTGAGCTCCGCCACCGTTCCCCTCTCTTCTCCCCCTCGTTCCCGCGTCGTAGCTCCGTTCCCCACCATGGCCGAAGCCATCGCCGCCGCAGCTCCTCGCCGTCGTGGCCACAGCCGCCGCAGGCCGCAGCCGAGCTCACCGTTGCACTCAGTGCACTCTGGCGAGTCGCGCGGACCCGCTCGCAGCCTCCCTAGTGCCCCGCAGCCCGTTCCCGATCGAAGCCGAGCTCCGGCCGCCGTCGCGAGCTTTGCTCCGGCGAGCTCCGGCCTCCCCAGCTCCTCCCACCTGCCCCTCCAGGTGCGCGAGAGCCCGGGCTACGCCGCGGTGCTCTCCAACACCGTCCCCATGGCCGGTATCGCGGACGCCGCCACGTCCAGAGGTCGCCGCCGATGACCTTGCCGCCCTGACGGGTGGGCCCCATCGGCCAGGTGATTAGCTTAGTGCTAATCACCGTTAACTAACCCCCCTGACACTGACAGTGGGCCCCAGCGCCACTAACTTTTAATTAGGATTAAATTAACCCCCTGTTTAACCCCCTGTCACTGACGTGTGGACCCCACACATCAGGTTTGACCCTAGCCAGCCGCAGTTGACTGCTGATGTCGTGCTGACGTCATGCTGGCGCAATAATATAATTTCTGGATTTAAATTAAATCAGGAAATTCCAGAAATTGATTTAAACTTCAAAAATTCATATCAATTCAACCGTAGCTCAGATTAAAATAATTTATATATGAAAAATTATCAAAAAAATGCAACCTTTCCATCTGTACTAGTTTCATGCATGACAAACCTACTTATACATGCTGAATATGGGAAAACACATTATGGCATATATAAGAGCCTACTTTGGAGATGCATTTGAGCTTATGGTTCAAATGGACTTCAAACCAAATGATTACTAGTTGCATTAGCTCAAACAACATCACATCTTCATGCCATGTTCATGCATCATATTGTTGCATATGTTTGTGTATTGATTGCCGGCACCGTTCCTTCTCGATAGGTCCTGCTCCGGAGCTGTTCCAGAGTACCTGTCTGTGAAGCAGTGCCTCCTCTGTTGATTTACCAGGCAAGCAAACCCCCTTGTTCATTTCGACAAAACCCTACTCTCTCGCTCCTGCTCTCAGTTATTGCATTAGGACAACAACGATTCATTTGCTACTTTGTGCTGCGGTAGTTGAACCCATTCCTCTGCATGACCTGTCATTGCCACAGTAAATAGTTGAAACCCACTAGCATGTGTAGGAGTTGATTGAAGCCATTGTTGTGTTCCTACCATGCTATGCCTGCTATTGCTTAGAGTTGTGTCAGGTCTGATTCATTCGGAATGAATTGGAGTGTTACGATATGTTCTGGTGCTGAGAGTTAAGTGTGTGAACACGATTTGGTAAAGGTAGCGGTGAGAGGCCATGTAGGAGTACATGGTGGGTTGTCTCACTGGAACCGTCCTTAAGCACCGAGTTCTATGTATGTTGTCCAATGACTCGATACTACCACACATTGGAATGCTTAAGTGCCCCTCTCGACTTATTAGCCAACTTGATCTCTGTCCAGGAGTCGCAACTAGTTTCTGGTGTTTGTAGGTAGTGCTATTTTTCTACCAAGTGGCACCCGGCAGGGTGGGCTTGGGACAGACTAGGCACACGTGGCCTAGTGTACCGAGTGGCACCCGGATGGTGGGCTCGGGAACCCTGCTCACATCGTTTGGGGCCGTGAGCGACACCCCGGCCGGATCTCCTTGCGGATGGAACCCGAATAGGCGATAAACCTGGGCTAGAGTCTTGTGCGGTTAGTCAGGTCGTGGCCGACACCCTCGCCAGGCTTCCGCTTGAAGGTTGCCGAGATACATGACGTGTACATGGCGGTAAGTGGCGAGAGCGTGTGTGAAGAAGTACACCCCTGCAGGGTTAACATGATCTATTCGAATAGTCGGGTCCACGGTTATGGACTTCTTGGATGCTTACATGGTACATAGACAACTTGAAGTGGATACTCTAAAATGCTCAAGACAAGTGTGAGTGCTATGGATGGCCTTCTCGTAGGGAGACGGGGATGAATCCATAGTAGTGTATTGTGTGGTGATTAGTGGACTCGTGTACGTTGTCTCACCTCAAGAGTTTCTGGTAGTCGTAGAACAGGATAGCCGCAGAGTCAAAGCTGGCTTGCTGCAACTAAACCCCACATTACCCTCTTGATACCAATGCATGTATGATAAGATCTGATGTAAGTCTTGCTGATTACCTTTGTACTCATGTTGCTTTATTTATGTTTTTGCAGCGGAGACTTCGGTCTTATTAGTGTTCTCGTGGACTTCGACGAGTAGCTTGTACCTCAGCTACGATCTTGATCGGATGTTGTAGATAGTCAGGATCTTCAGCCTTTTTCATTTGTAGGTGTCTATACCCAGACATGTAATGCTTTCGCTTGTTGCTTGTATGCTCTGTATGTTGGGTTTGGTGACCCCTGTTTGCAATAAATGCTATGATGGCTCTTCTGAGCCTCTATCTATATGATTGTTGAGTTATGCTGTGATGCCATGTTGTACAACACATACTTGCATGTTATGCGTACGTGTAATGTGTATTGCTATGTGTGGGATCTGACTATCTAGTTGTTTATTCTTAGTAGCCTCTCTTACCGGGAAATGTCTCCTAGTGCTTCCACTGAGCCCTGGTAGCTTGCTACTGCTCCGGAACACTTAGGCTGGCCGGCATGTGTCCTTCTTCGATCCTGTGTCTGTCCCTTCGGGGAAATGTCACGCGATGAATACCGGAGTCCTGTTAGCCCGCTACAGCCCGGTTCACCGGAGTCCTGTTAGCTCAGTGCTACAGCCTGGATTCACTCGCTGATGACCGACACGTTCGATGCTGGGTCATGGATGCCTGTCCCTGTAAGTTAGTGCCACTTTGGGTTTACGACTAGCCATGTCAGCCCGGGCTCTTTATCATATGGATGCTAGCGACACCATCATATACGTGTGCCAAAAGGCGCAAACGGTCCCGGGCAAAGGTAAGGCAACACCCGTGGGGATACCGTGCGTGAGGCCGCAAAGTGATATGAGGTGTTACATGCTAGATCGATGTGGCATTGAGTCGTGGTCCTGACTGCCTGTAGGATTACCAAGCCAAACTGGTCGAAGTTGAGTCTAGAAATTCGTTAGTTATATAAGGGAATTGATTGTGGGAAGGAACGTAAGGCTCTTTTTACTCCTTATACCTCATGGCCTTCTGATCTGAGTCATCCTATCTTTCCTACGGGGTTAAGGAACTAGGCTTTCTCTTCCGTCTATCAGGATCACGTGTTACTACTCCGTAGTCCCATAGGATTGGTTGATCAGAGTCATACCCCAGTTTTGAGTATTTCCGGTGTAGTCTGTTTAGTAAGATCTCAGAACCTTGAGTGATGATGATGAGTATGTTACCACCCCATTTTTAGTAGGATGTCTCATTCTGAGCATTTTACTGCCGTTATGCTGCCGGAATTTTCCTAGGAGTTCGAGTGATACTAATCCCTTGTCCTACATTCTATAGCCTATAGTTAATGTTGACTCCGTCCCTGGTTTCGTTTCTCAGGATGTCATCAAGTTCTATTGCTCATAGCCAGAACCACGGATATGGTAGGGATGAGGATCCTCCCGACCCGCCTTCGTTGACAGAGTTCATATTAGAGATGGAGAGGAACAAGCGTGAGTCTAACCGTTTGTTGGCACGTATCGAGGAGAACACCACACATCAGTCCAATAAGTCTGCGACCATTCATGACTTCCTTCGCTTGCACCCACCTACCTTTCATCATTCCATCGAGCCACTCGATGCAGATGACTGGCTCCGTAGCATCACTCATAAGCTGCGTTCCGCGAGCGTAGCTGAAGATGACAAGGTCGCTTATGCCACATACCACCTGGAAGGTCCTGCTAGTCTTTGGTGGCAGAACTATGAGGCTATGCTTCCAGCTGGCCAGATTCCTAGCTGGAGAGATTTCACTGAGGCTTTTCGTGAGCATCACATTCCTGAAGCCCTCATTGATCGCAAGAGAGAAGAGTTCTGTAGTCTCACCCAGAATAAGATGGCTATTGATGCTTATAGCAGAGAGTTCGAGAACCTTGCCCGCTATGCCACAGAAGAAGTGTCCACGGACGCCAAGAAGCAAGCTAGGTTCCGGAAGGGTCTCAACCCCAAGTTGCGTCGTGATCTCCACCTGCATCATTGTGATACATTCCAAGCCCTTGTGAACAAAGCCATTAATGCAGAGACAGCTCAGCTCACTTACGAGGAGTCTCGTAAGCACACCCGTGATTTGGGATCTCCCTCTGGCTCTAGTTCCCAGAAGCGCCGGATTTGGGTTCCAAACTCCGCTCTTCCTTCCGGATATGCACCGAGGCCATCCTATGTGGTGCCTTCCCCAGCTCAGTCATATGTTCCACCCAGGCCTACTGGTAGACCGCTTGTCAGTGCGGGTCCACGTCCAACCTCAGGGACTTGCTTCACATGCGGGAAGCCAAGACACTATGCACGTGACTGTTCTCAAACTAGTTATGCTCCACCCAAGGCCGAGAAGACTGTTGGCTGTATTAAGCCAGCACGCAAGATGATCAGTGTCAAGTCAGCCCCCACTGAACGTGGACGTGTGCATCACATCTCAGCCAAAGACGCTCATGATGATCCGGATGTCGTACTTGGTACACTCCTTGTCAACTGTCATCCAACATCGGTTCTATTCGATACTGGAGCATCTCACTCTTTCATTTCTGAAGGCTATGCTCATTTGCACGACATATCATTTTGTGATATGCCAACTCCGCTTGAAATCCAAACCCCAGGGTCTAGATGGCAGACCACCAGAATCAGCCATGGTAATGAAATCCTTGTTGACAGACTTGTATTCCTTGCATCACTTGTAGCCCTCAAGTCCTCAGATATTAACATCATCTTGGGTATGGACTGGATGACAGCTCATCATGCCAAGATTGATTGTTACTCCAGATCTGTTCAGCTTACACACCCATCTGGCAAGATAGTCACTGTCTCCACTAGAGTTGCAAAGCGTCAGCCCTATTCTCTTAATGCCAGCCCTCTTCCAGACCTTGGAGATATCCCGGTAGTCCGTGACTTTCCGGATGTCTTTCCAGAGGAACTGCCAGGTGTTCCGCCTGACAGAGATGTAGAGTTCGTCATAGATCTTATCCCAGGAACTGCTCCAATCTCTAGGAGACCCTACAAGATGGCACCCTTAGAACTAGCCGAGCTTAAGAAACAACTCGATGAGTCCTTGCAAAAGGGTTTCATCCGTCCTAGTTCTTCTCCTTGGGCTTGCCCCGTCCTCTTCGTCAAGAAGAAGGATGGTACGGACCGGATGGTTGTAGATTATCGTCCCGTTAATTTGGTCACGATAAAGAACAAGTATCCGCTCCCCAGGATCAACGATCTGTATGATCAGCTCGCTGGATCCTCAGTCTTCTCCAAGATGGATTTAAGGTTAGGATACCACCAAATCAAAATCAGAAACGGGGACATTCCCAAGACAGCTTTTGTCACTCGTTATGGCCAGTACGAGTACACCGTCATGTCCTTTGGTCTAACCAACGCTCCAGCTACATTCTCCCGCTTGATGAACTCGATCTTCATGGAGTACTTAGATAAGTTCGTCGTGGTTTACCTCGATGATATTCTTATTTACTTGAAGAACGAGGAAGAGCATGCCGAACATCTTAGACTTGTGTTAGAAAAACTTAGAGAGCACCGCCTTTATGCCAAGTTCTCCAAGTGTGAATTTTGGTTGCCAGAAGTGACCTACCTAGGCCACGTAATCTCTGGTAAGGGCATTGCTGTCAATCCCGAGAGAGTTCAGGCTGTTCTCGATTGGACTCCACCTGAAACCGTTAAACAAGTTAGGAGCTTCCTTGGTCTAGCTAGCTATTGTCGCCGCTTTGTTGAAAACTTCTCCAAAGTAGCCAAACCCCTCACGGAACTTCTCAAGAAAGATAAAAAGTTCGAGTGGTCCCCACAGTGTGAGTACAGTTTTCAGGAACTGAAAAGACGCCTGACTTCTGCTCCCATACTTGTGCCACCGGATTTCACAAAGGACTTTGTTATCTATTGTGACGCCTCACGATAGGGACTAGGTTGCATTCTTATGCAGGATCGTCATGTGATTGCCTATGCATCTCGACAGTTGCATCCACATGAGGATAATTATCCTACACATGATCTAGAGCTTGCAGCCGTAGTCTATGCACTCAAGACCTGGCGACATTACCTCCTTGGTAAACATTGCGAGATCTACACTGATCACCAGAGTCTCAAGTATATCTTCACCCAACCGGATCTGAACCTTAGGCAAAGACGTTGGTTGGAGTTAATCACAGATTATGATCTAGGGATTACCTACACCCCACGCAAAGCCAATGTCATGGCTGATGCACTAAGCCGTAAATCCTATTGCAACAATCTCATGTTGCAGCAAGGCCAACCACTTCTCCATGAGGAATTCTGTAAGCTTAATCTTCACATTGCTCCTCACCGATTCCTTGCTACCTTGGTGGCGAAACCTACCCTTGAGGATCAGATCATCTCTGACCAGAAGTTTGATAGGGGTGTTATCCGCATTAAGAGAAACATTAAGAAGGGAGTTGGTGGATGTTTCTCTATGGATGATCGTGGTGTTGTTTTCTTTGAGAATCGCTTGGTGGTTCCCAAGAATCAACATCTGCGACAATTGATTCTTAAGGAGGAGCATGAATCTCCTCTCACAATTCATCCCGGTAGCACTAAGATGTATCAGGACCTACGCCAGAGGTTCTGGTGGACTAGGATGAAGAGAGAAATCGCTGAGTTCATTGCTAAATGTGACGTTTGTCGTCGTGTTAAGGCAGAGCATCAAAGACCTGCTGGCACCCTTCAGCCTTTAGCTATTCCTGAATGGAAATGGGATAAAGTTGGTATGGACTTCATCACCGGCTTTCCTAGGACCAAGAGAGGGAATAACGCTATCTTCGTAGTCGTTGATCGTCTTTCCAAAGTGGCTCACTTCCTTCCTGTTCGAGAGAGTATTACTGCTAGTCAGCTTGCTGACTTATACATTTCTTGAATAGTATCACTCCATGGTGTTCCACTGGAGATCAATTCAGACCGTGGCAGTCTTTTCACTTCTCATTTCTGGGAGAGTTTCCAAACTGCCATGGGAACCCATCTTTCCTTCAGTACCGCTTTCCACCCTCAGTCGAGTGGTCAGGTGGAACGGGTCAATCAAATTCTCGAAGACATGCTTAGAGCTTGCGTTATCTCATTCGGTATGGATTGGGAGAAATGTCTTCCTTTTGCCGAGTTTGCTTATAACAATAGCTATCAATCCAGCCTCAAGAAAGCTCCTTTTGAAGTTCTCTATGGACGAAGATGTCGAACACCTTTGAACTGGTCAGAAACCGGTGAAAGAAAATTCTTTGGACCGGACATGATCCAGGAGGCAGAAGAGCAAGTTCGCATCATTCGTGGGAATTTGAAAACAGCCCAGTCTCGTCAGAAAAGCCAGTACGATCGTCATCATAAGGATATGACTTACGAAATCGGCGACCAAGCTTACCTTCGGGTTACTCCTTTGAAGGGTACCCATCGTTTCGGTATCAAGGGCAAGTTGGCTCCTCGTTACATTGGTCCCTTTCGCATTCTCGCTAAACGAGGAGAGGTTGCCTACCAATTGGAACTACCCCCACATCTTTCTCGAGTTCATGATGTCTTCCATGTCTCTCAACTCAGGCGTTGCTTCTTGGATCCCATCCGCGGAGTGGACCACGAAACGCTTGATCTCCAAGATAACCTCACATACCGAGAGTACCCGGTTCGCATTCTTGATCAAGCCGAGCGTATTACCCGACGTCAGAACATCAAGTTTCTCAAAGTTCAGTGGTCTCATCATTCCGAGAGAGAAGCTACTTGGGAGCGAGAAGATCGTCTTCGACTGGAGTACCCCGCTTTCTTTCCGTCAACCCCTGAATCTCGGGACGAGATTCTTTCAAGTGGGGGCGAGTTGTCACATCCCTAGTCTGGTATGACCTAGACTAGCTAGTCATTTGTGCATCATGTTTAAATTTCATTTAAAGTTGAAATGAGGATTGGTGGAACCCTCAGAATCATTTTGAAAATGACCCAAATAAAAATTTCTCCAAAGGGGTCCAAGAAAATGCTCATGTTGCTCTCTGAAAATATTGGACAGAGATAAAAATCAAACCAATATTTTTAAGAGCTCATAGGTATTTATTTTGGGCATTTGGAATTAATGCATAAATATTTGCATTGGAAATATATTAGTTATATATATTAATATATGTCCAAAAATTATGCCACCTGTTGGGGAGCTCTGGAATAATATATCTAGCTCCTGCAAAAATTGGTATAAGGTAATAAAATGATTTAATATTTTAATTAAATCAAAACAAATGTCAGAAAAATTAGAAAAGAAAACAAAAAGGGGATAACCCTACTTGGACTACCTGGCGCCTAACTCCTGTGCAGCCCAGCGGCCTAGCAGGCCGGCCCAGCCAGCAGGCGGCCCAGCCCGCCTCCTCCTCTGTCGTCTTCGTCCTCGACAGAGGGAGGGGAGCGTGCCCGGCGCGCGCGCGCGCCACCGCGCCACGCCACCAGCCTCCCTGCTT
>NC_057812.1:445540468-445544520 GCF_018294505.1 Triticum aestivum | reverse complement strand
CGCCGCCACAGCCTCCCCCTCGCCACCCCGACACGCTCCCCAGCTCCGCCTCGACCCCCTCTACCTCCTCGTCGAGCCACGCAAGACGGAGCACCCCGTGGAGCCGTCGCCGTCGCCATCTTCGCCTCCGGCCGCCGTGGATCTTCGCCGTTGATTCACCGCACGCAGGACGTCCCCGAGCCTGCTTCGACGCCCGCTGCAGCCGCGGTGAGCTCCGCCACCATTCCCATCTCTTCTCCCCCTCGTTCCCGCGCCGTAGCTCCGTTCCCCACCATGGCCGAAGCCATCGCCGCCGCAGCTCCTCGCCGTCGTGGCCACAGCCGCCGCAGGCCGCAGCCGAGCTCGCCGTTGCACTCAGTGCACTCTGGCGAGTCGCGCGGACCCGCTCGCAGCCTCCCTAGTGCCCCGCAGCCCGTTCCCGATCGAAGCCGAGCTCCGGCCGCCGCCGCGAGCTTTGCTCCGGCGAGCTCCGGCCTCCCCAGCTCCTCCCACCTGCCCCTCCAGGTGCGCGAGAGCCCGGGCTACGCCCCGATGCTCTCCAACGCCGTCCCCGTGGCCGGTATCGCGGACGCCGCCGCGTCTAGAGGTCGCCGCCGATGACCTCGCCGGCCTGACGGGTGGGCCCCGTCGGCCAGGTGATTAGCTTAGTGGTAATCATCGTTAACTAACCCCCCTGACACTGACAGTGGGCCCCAGCGCCACTAACTTTTAATTAGGATTAAATTAACCCCCTGTTTAACCCCCTGTCACTGACGTGTGGACCCCACACGTCAGGTTTGACCCTAGCCAACCGCAGTTGACTGCTGACGTCGTGCTGACGTCATGCTGGTGCAATAATATAATTTCTGGATTTAAATTAAATCAGGAAATTCCAGAAATTGATTAAAACTTCAAAAATTCATATCAATTCAACCGTAGCTCAGATTAAAATAATTTATATATGAAAAATTATCAGAAAAATGCAACCTTTCCATCTGTACTAGTTTCATGCATGACAAACCAACTTATACATGCTGAATATGGGAAAACACATTATGGCATATATAAGAGCCTACTTTGGAGATGCATTTGAGCTTATGGTTCAAATGGACTTCAAACCAAATGATTACTACTTGCATTAGCTCAAACAACATCACATCTTCATGCCATGTTCATGCATCATATTGTTGCATATGTTTGTGTATTGATTGCCGGCACCGTTCCTTCTCGATAGGTCCTGCTCCGGAGCTGTTCCAGAGTACCTGTCTGTGAAGCAGTGCCTCCTCTGTTGATTTACCAGGCAAGCAAACCCCCTTGTTCATTTCGACAAAACCCTACTCTCTCGCTCCTGCTCTCAGTTATTGCATTAGGACAACAATGATTCATCTGCTACTTTGTGCTGCGGTAGTTGAACCCATTCCTCTGCACGACCTGTCATTGCCACAGTAAATAGTTGAAACCCACTAGCATGTGTAGGAGTTGATTGAAGCCATTGTTGTGTTCCTACCATGCTATGCCTGCTATTGCTTAGAGTTGTGTCAGGTCTGATTCATTGGGAATGAATTGGAGTGTTACGATATGTTCTGGTGCTGAGAGTTAAGTGTGTGAACACGATTTGGTAAAGGTAGCGGTGAGAGGCCATGTAGGAGTACATGGTGGGTTGTCTCACTGGAACCGTCCTTAAGCACCGAGTTCTATGTATGTTGTCCAATGACTCGGTACTACCACACATTGGAATGCTTAAGTGCCCCTCTCGACTTATTAGCCAACTTGATCTCTGTCCAGGAGTCGCAACTAGTTTCTGGTGTTTGTAGGTAGTGCTATTTTTCTACCAAGTGGCACCCGGCAGGGTGGGCTAGGGACAGACTAGGCACACGTGGCCTGGTGTACCGAGTGGCACCCAGATGGTGGGCTCGGGAACCCTGCTCACATCGTTTGGGGCCGTGAGCGACACCCCGGCCGGATCTCCTTGCGGATGGAACCCGAATAGGCGATAAACCTGAGCTAGAGTCTTGTGCGGTTAGTCAGGTCGTGGCCGACACCCTCGCCAGGCTTCCGCTTGAAGGTTGCCGAGATACATGACGTGTACATGGCGGTAAGTGGCGAGAGCGTGTGTGAAGAAGTACACCCCTGCAGGGTTAACATGATCTATTCGAATAGCCGGGTCCACGGTTATGGACTTCTTGGATGCTTACATGGTACATAGACAACTTGAAGTGGATACTCTAAAATGCTCAAGACAAGTGTGAGTGCTATGGATAGCCTTCTCGCAGGGAGACGGGGATGAATCCATAGTAGTGTATTGTGTGGTGATTAGTGGACTCATGTACGTTGTCTCACCTCAAGAGTTTCTGGTAGTCGTAGAACAGGATAGCCACAGAGTCAAAGCTGGCTTGCTGCAACTAAACCCCACATTACCCTCTTGATACCAATGCATGTATGATAAGATCTGATGTAAGTCTTGTTGAGTACCTTTGTACTCATGTTGCTTTATTTATGTTTTTGCAGCGGAGACTTCGGTCTTATTAGTGTTCTCGTGGACTTCGACGAGTAGCTTGTACCTCAGCTACGATCTTGATCGGATGTTGTAGATAGTCAGGCTCTTCAGCCTTTTTCATTTGTAGGTGTCTGTACCCAGACATGTAATGCTTCCGCTTGTTGCTTGTATGCTCTGTATGTTGGGTTTGGTGACCCCTGTTTGCAATAAATGCTATGATGGCTCTTCTGAGCCTCTATCTATATGATTGTTGAGTTATGCTGTGATGCCATGTTGTACAGCACATACTTGCATGTTATGCGTACATGTAATGTGTATTGCTATGTGTGGGATCTGACTATCTAGTTGTTTATTCTTAGTAGCCTCTCTTACCGGGAAATGTCTCCTAGTGCTTCCACTGAGCCCTGGTAGCTTGCTACTGCTCCGGAACACTTAGGCTGGCCGGCATGTGTCCTTCTTCGATCCTGTGTCTGTCCCTTCGGGGAAATGTCACGCGATGAATACCGGAGTCCTGTTAGCCCGCTACAGCCCGGTTCACCGGAGTCCTGTTAGCCCAGTGCTACAGCCTGGATTCACTCGCTGATGACCAACACGTTCGATGCTGGGTCATGGATGCCTGTCCCTGTAAGTTAGTGCCACTTTGGGTTAACGACTAGCCATGTCAGCCCGGGCTCTTTATCATATGGATGCTAGCGACACCATCATATACGTGTGCCAAAAGGCGCAAACGGTCCCGGGCAAAGGTAAGGCGACACCTGTGGGGATACTGTGCGTGAGGCCGCAAAGTGATATGAGGTGTTACATGCTAGATCGATGTGGCATTGAGTCGGGGTCCTGACATGAGAAGAAGGAAGGGGGGCGCCGTGTAACGCCCCAAGACCGTTGTGCCAGGTGTCGTCCAGTTATTCGCTGTTGTTGCCTTGTCATTGCTTGCGTGTCATGCAATGCATATCGTGTCATCATGTGCATTTCATTTGCATACGTGTTCGTCTCATGCATCCGAGTATTTTCCCCGTTGTCCGTTTTGCATTCCGGCGCTCCGTTCTCCTCCGGTGGTCATTTCTACCTTCTTCTCATGTGTGGGAATTAAACATTTCCGGATTGGACCGAGACTTGCCAAGCGGCCTTGGTTTACTACCGGTAGACCGCCTGTCAAGTTTTGTACCATTTGGACTTCGTTTGATACTCCAACGGTTAACCGAGAGACAGAAAAGGCCTCGTGTGTGTTGCAGCCCAACACCCCTCCAGAGTGGCCCAAAACCCATCTTAACCTCCTCCATCATCTAGAGCGTTCGATCACGATCGCGTGGCCGAAAACCGCACCTCATTTGGACACTCCTAGCTCCCTCTATGCCTATTTATACCTCCCCCATTCGTAATCCCGGGTCATTCCACCCGCGCAGCCGGACACGTCCGCCGGCCGCCGGACAGCATTCGCTGCCGCCTACAGCGAATCACAGCGCCCCAAGTGGCACTGCGCCCACTTCCCCGCTGCAAGGCCCGCCGGCCCGGAGCAGGCCCGCCCGCGCCGCGCCCGGGCCAGATCGAGCGCGCCCGAGCCCCGCCGCCGTCTTCC
>NC_057812.1:445532553-445540082 GCF_018294505.1 Triticum aestivum | reverse complement strand
CGCCGCCGCGCGCTGCCTCTCCTCCGGCGAGCCCTCGCCGGAGCTCGCCCTCCGCCGGCCACCGCCTCCGCCACCGCACTGGGCTGCCGCCTTGCTCCTCGTCCCGATGCCGCCCGACGTCGGCGACCGCGCCTGCCGCGCCGCCTCCCGCCGTCCCGCGGCCAGATCGGGACACTGGCGAGCTCCCGTCGCCGTCCCTGCTTTCTCCTGCGCGGATCCGGCGAGATCCGCCGCCGCTTCGAAAACCATGCCGCGGTCAACCCTAGATCCGCGAGGTGATGAATTTCTCTAAGTCCCTGATTTTCCAGATTCAAATGCTCTTGTTCATCATGCCGTAACTTTGCACCTGTAAGTCCGTTTTGCGCGTGTAGCATATCAAAATGTTCGTGTCAGAAAGCACATCATTTCATCTCATTGCATCATTTTCATTTGAGTTCATTTTGATACCCGAAATGCTGTTAGAAGTATGCTATTTGAGATAATTGTCAGATCTGCTGCTCCAATTAGATATGTGTCATTTTTGCCATGTTTAATGTGTGCATGATATGCCCCTGAGCTCTTCATGAGTTTTGTTATATGTTTTGCCATCTATCCAGAGGTGCAATCCATGTATTTTTGTGATGTGTGTGGTGACTAGCACAAGCTTGCAAAGTGGTGCGTTCGATAATGCTGATTTCAGGGACTTAGCATTTCCACTAAGTCCTTGGACTGTTTATCTCATTATGTCATATGTTCATGTTGTTTCCTAGTGATCCGTGCCTCTTTTGAGGATGATTAGTAAGGATGTTTTGTTAATCTTGTAGTGCTCTATCCATCCATGTCTTTGTTTGCAATTATGGAGCACCCTAGCTTGAGTAAATCGAGCTCTACTTTTGCCATTTCGTGAATCTGGGCAGATTGTCTACTTCTTAGCGATTTTGCCGGGGATGTTGTAGTTGATCCGTGCATGCTATGTTATTGTTCTTTCCATGTCTAGCTTGTATTTTGTGTATCCATGGTGGGTGTTTGCTTAGATTGTCATGACTTGCTCTGTAGTGAGTGCATCGAGCTCGTAAACATGCCTACTTGATATCTGTTTCAGCATGCTCCAGTTTTCACTAAGTCTGAGAACTGATTATGTTTTTTCCATGTTCACATGCTTGCAATTGTATTTTCTGATCCCTTTTCGCTCAGGGTCACTAAGGGACTTTTGTTAAGCTCTTTGAGTAGCTCCATGCCATGCTTTACTTGCCATGTTCAGTTCCTGTAGCATATAATTTTCTTGCTCCAAAGTGTGCTATCTGATCTGAAATTCCAGACTAGTGTTAATTTCACTAAGTCTGAAACCTGTTTACCAATTGCACTTTTGCCATGCTTGTTTGAACCTGTTAATGGATGAATTGGCCGTAGCTCAGTGCTAGTCTTTTGTTAAGCATCATGAGTGGATCCCTGACATGTATTTTGTTGCCATGTTTGAGTGTTGTAGCATGTTTGTCTTGTTGCATTTAGATGGCTACTTGCTGTAAATCGCAGACCGGTGCCATATTTGAATTGCTTGCCATTTCCAAACCGTAACTCCGATTCTGGTGATCTTTATATCGTTTTCAAGCGATTTCATCTCACCTTTCAAGTGGCACACTTGGATTTCCAAGTTGAGGCCAGGTCTATTCATTCCTTTGCAAATCATGCATATGCATCACATACCCCATCCCGCATATCATACCATATTCATGTGTTGGTTGTTTACTATGTTGTGTGCTTCTTTTCCGGTGTTTGCTTCTTCGGGTTGGTTCCGATAACGTCGCGTTGTGAGGACCCGTTTGTCTACGTTCCGTTTGTCTTCTTCATGGACTCGTTCTTCTTCCTTGTAGGATTTTAGGCAAGATGGCCATACCCTCGAAATCACTTCTATCTTTGCTTGCTAGTTGCTTGCTCTTTTGCCATACCTATGCTGCGATACCTACCACTTGTTTATCATGCCTCCCATATTGTTGAACCAAGCCTCTAACCCACCTTGTCCAAGCAAACCATTGTTTGGCTATGTTACCGCTTTGCTCAGCCCCCCTTATAGCGTTGTTAGTTGCAGGTGAAGATTGAAGTTTGTTCCTTGTTGGAACATGGAGATGTTGTTCCTTGTTGGAACATGTTTACTTGTTGGGATATCACAATATATCTTATTTAATTAATGCATCTATATACTTGGTAAAGGGTGGAAGGCTCGGCCTTATGCCTGGTGTTTTGTTCCACTCTTGCCGCCCTAGTTTCCGTCATATCGGTGTTATGTTCCCAGATTTTGTGTTCCTTACGCGGTTGGGTAATAATGGAAACCCCTTGACAGTTCGCCCTAAATAAAACTCTTCCAGCAATGCCCAACATTGGTTTTACCATTCGCCACCTAGCCTTTTCTTTTCCCTTGGGGGTCACGCGCCCAAGGGTCATCATTATTTTAAACCCCGGGGCCAGTGCTCCTCTGAGTGTTGGTCCAACTTGTCAGCCGCCGGTGGCCACCAAGGGCAACTCTGGGCTGGCCTACCGTAAGTTTGGACAATCCGGTGTGCCCTGAGAAAGAGATATGTGCAGCTCCTATCGGGATTTGTCGGCACATCCAGGCGGTGTTGCTGGTTTAGTTTTACCTTGTCGAAATGTCTTGTAACCGGGATTCCGAGTCTGATCGGGTCTTCCCGCTAGAAGGAATATCCTTCGTTGACCGTGAGAGCTTGTGATGGGCTAAGTTGGGACACCCCTGCAGGGATTTGTACTTTCGAAAGTCGTGCCCGCGGTTATGGGTAGATGGGAATTTGTTAACATCCGGTTGTAGAAAACCTAAAGTTGACCTTAATTAAAATGCATCAACCGCGTGTGTAACCATGATGGTCTCTTTTCGGCGGAGTCCTGGAAGTGAACACGGTGTTGGAGTTATGCTTGACGTAGGTTGTTCTAGGATCACTTCTTGATCATAGTTGTTCGATCGTGCTTTGCCTTCTCTTCTCGCTCTCTTTTGCGCATGTTAGCCACCATATATGCTAGTCGCTTGCTGCAGCTCCACCTCATACCTTTACCTTACCCATAAGCTTAAATAGTCTTGATCGCGAGGGTGCGAGATTGCTGATTCCCCGTGACTCACAGATACTTTCAAAACCAGCTTGCAGGTGTCGTTGAACCGTGCAGATGACGCAACCAAGCTCAAGGAGGAGCTCGATGAAGATCTTGCCCTTTGTGTTGTTTCGTTCTAGATAATCAGTAGTGGAGCCCAGTTGGGGTCGATCGGGGACCTTGTCGCATTTGGTAGTCTTCTTTTATTTTGGCTCCGTAGTCGGGCCCTGATTGTATTTAGATGATGTAATGCTTTATTCATGTATTTGTGTGAAGTGGCGATTGTAAGCCAACTATGTATCTTTTTCCCTTATGTATTACATGGGTTGTGTGAAGATTACCTCACTTGCGACATTGCTTTCAATGCGGTTATGCCTCTAAGTCGTGCTTCGACACGTGGGAGATATAGCCGCATTGAGGGCGTTACAAGTTGGTAATCAGAGCCTTCCCCGACCTTAGGAGCCCCACTGCTTGATCGAATTAGCAGCCGTTGTTGAGTCTAGAAAAATGTTTTGAGTCATTTAGGAATTATATATCGGAGAGTTTAGGAATTCTTTTTACTCCCCAGTCCCTTCATCGCTCTAGTAAGGCATCCTGATGTAGAGTTTTGTCTCTTCTCTTCTCAAATTTCACTAAAAAAATTTAGGATCACGCGGGTATCTTGGAATCGTTCCGATCGATTTGTGACGAGAACATTGTTCTTGGTGCCTCCTGTCATTTAGGGGTTGTGGCAGTGTCCCGGGGAGTTGAGCTCCGAGGTGTTGTCGTCACAATTTTATCGTTGCAGTTCTAGAATACCTGGGAGTAGTTTCGCCGACATTGAAAATCTCTTTTATGCAGTTGTTGGTGAGATAACCTCGACGCCACCCAGTACTGGGGCGGGAGTTCGGGAGTATTGCGATAACTTGTATAACGGATGCTTTTCGAAGGTTGAGGTAAATGATTTCCGAAGGTTTCTTGGTTATGTGTTGAAGGATGGATACAGTTGGATGTAGGATTTGCTAGTTTTGGGTGAGATATTATGCTTCCCCTGTATCCCCAACACCTGATTGCATAACCGGGAAAATTTCGGGAGTTTATAAGTGGGAAATCAAGTAGCTCTTAGGATATCTTTCCGACAGATGTATGATATGAAATTGGGGTTCGACGTCTAGTGGTCCGCCTATTCACGGTTGGTTTTACAGTGGTCTCGTTGTGTCTTACAGAGTCCTTGGCTATGCCGACTCAGGGACGCTTCATATGTCATGTGCACTGCCTTGTACATGATGGTGCTGTACGATCGAGCCCGTGTAGGCCCCACCACGAAAACTTCCGATGAAATCTCTATCATATGTTTGTTCCAGCTTATTCTGCGAGCCAATCCTTTGTTTTGTTTTGAGTTGTGGTATTCGAGTTGCTTCAAAGTCAAATGTTGATTCCATACCTTTCCCAAGTGGTGTTCTCATACTCCGATGTGAATACTAATCCTTCTTGATCATCGAGATTGTGTTGTCAATCCTTTTCAACCGGCGTGTTTCTCTTCAAGTGGATCCGATCATTTCAACATCAGCAAGATCAATTATCATTTCTTCTCAACGATGTTTGTTTCATCCGTCTCCAAGTTGCCTTTGTTTTTCCCACCCACCCACCCTTTTTCTTCAAGGACTAAGATTTCTTAATCAGCTATCCATCTTATTCATGTGAAGCCTCTTCTTTCTTTTCAATCAATATTCTTATCCGGTGATTCTCATGAAGATTCTAACGGAGATTCAAGTTCATCATTCTTCGTGCTTTTCCTTCTCCGGTGGATTCAATTTGAGTTTTCAGTGTTGATCATATTCTTTTCTTTATTTCTAGTGATATTTACATGTCGAGGCACCTCATAATCATCCACTTCTCGCTATTTTTGTTCCGGAGTGCTGAAGATATCTCAAAGATTCGTGTTTCCACTCTGCTTTCGTTCAAACTTTTTCGAGAATGTTATCTCATTCAAGTCATTTAACTCAATCGGCGCAATCTATCTTTCAAATCGTTCTACGGTGTTTTCTTTTGAATGGGCCCTAACCCACAGGTCTTTTTCTAGGATCTTACCTGACTCTTCTTATTTTCCCGGAGCTATCCTCAAAATTTCCTTTCGAAGTTTGACATAAGTATGATTTATCATCAGTTAAATGTCTTTCTCCAAGATCTTTCAAATTCATTTCATTGTTGATTCAACTTTTATATTCTTCTTTATTCCAGTGCCTCAATAATTCTTGGTGGTGTTTCTCGTTGTCATTCTCATCTTTTGAAGACCGAAGAAGAGTTTTCCTCCATATCTTGCCCCATTCTCGGAAATCATCTCATAATTGTTTTGATTGTGAGAATCCTTTTCACCTATCCGGAGCATTTCAAGAGTTTTTTCAGTTTGTTTATCCAAAGGCCATCAGTTCGGGATTATCCATTTCAGCTTCAGCTTTCATTCTTCAAAATCTTACCGGTGCTTCATTCAAGTGATCTCTAATCAGTTCGTGATCCCTCCGTTCTCATGGATCTAAATTCTCTCATGTATCTTCGTTCATTTGTCAATTCTTACCCGGTGATTCATCCCTTTATTTCATTCATCTCCAATTCTTATGGTGGTTCATTCAAGATTTCTCTTCCTTCGTTTATCATATCAATTTATTCGTTGCTTCAATCCTACTGGTGGTTCGTTGAAGATCTTCCCAAGTTGACGCTATCTGTCTTAATGCTTTCGATGAGAATAAGTAGTATGCCAAATCCGTTGCTTGGCATCAATTTAATTGATGAAGGGTAAGCATAATGTAATTCTTATTCTTGTTTCATCCAAGTGATTAATTCCTTACTCCGAAGGCTCATCAAATTCTTGATTTCATTTGTTCATCTTTCTTTTCTGGAGTTCCAAGCTTTTCCGCATTATCTCGTCGCGAAGCTCCATCTAAATCATTGCAAGGCTTCACCTTGTGTTTTCAACTACCCTTTCTTTCCGTTTGATCATTCTTTTGTTTAACGAAGTTCTTCATGGAGGTTCTACATGATGGTTCATCAAGGATTTATTTCCTTCTCGAAGTTTTCATTGAGATTCTTTTAAGGAGCTCAAGCATTATTCTTCTTGTAATCCGGAGTGAAATTCTTTCTTCCGTACCATTGGAGGTGGTATTATGTCATTCTTGATAATTTTCCTTCGTGCTTCATGTTTCTCAAGCTATCAAGAATGAGGTATTTTAAATTCATCAACCTCTTCGTTGGAATTATCTTGGGCTATATTTCACCAAAAAGCCTTCCCTAAGGTTTGTTGCTATCTATGGTGCTCATAAAGGACCCAAGTTCTTCTTTATCCTCCCGGTGAAATATTTTCTCGTCTCCTTGTTCATATAAATACAATTCTTTTTCTTGTGAGTGGCAGGTTGTCACCTCATAATTTGAGGTGTATTCCATAAGATTCGTTTCCCTTCGTTCATTTCATTCCATTCTTACTTTTGTTCTGGAGGCATTGTGATGTTGCTCTCTTCAACCCATCTTGTTTTGTCAGGATCATGTTCTTTTCATGCTTATCCTTTAACCGGAGTGTGTGCCCGCTGCTCAAGTTCCTTCATTTTATCAAGTCTTTCATCTCTTTTAACCAGAGTGCTTTCAACATTGTTCTTCTTTGTTGTATTTTTTTCTTTTAATTTGTCCAACCTTTTCAAGGTTCTTTGGTTCCACTCGTTTGTCAAAGAAGCAACTTAGTTTTACCTCTCCTCTCTTCTCTTCCGTTGTTCCTCCGGTGCCATTCTAGATCTCGGGACGAGATCCTCTCAT
Source organism: Triticum aestivum (assembly GCF_018294505.1). Classification (NCBI taxonomy): domain Eukaryota; kingdom Viridiplantae; phylum Streptophyta; class Magnoliopsida; order Poales; family Poaceae; genus Triticum; species Triticum aestivum. The sequence goes on along the minus strand of NC_057812.1, from coordinate 445,533,230 downwards.
AGTGGTGGAGTGTTGTAACGCCCCAAGACCGTTGTGCCAGGTGTCGTCCAGTTATTCGCTGCTGTTGCCTTGTCATTTCTTGTGTGTCATGCATTGCATATCATGTCATCATGTGCATTTCATTTGCATACGTGTTCGTCTCATGCATTCGAGCATTTTCCCCGTTGTTCGTTTTGCATTCCGGCGCTCCGTTCTCCTCCGGTGGTCATTTCTACCTTCTTCTCGTGTGTGGGGATTAAACATTTCCGGATTGGACCGAGACTTGCCAAGCGGCCTTGGTTTACTACCGGTAGACCACCTGTCAAGTTTTGTACCATTTGGATTTCGTTTGATACTCCAACGGTTAACCGAGGGACCGAAAAGGCCTCGTGTGTGTTGCAGCCCAACACCCCTCCAAAGTGGCCCAAAACCCATCTTAACCTCCTCCATCATTTAGAGCGTTCGATCACGATCGCGTGGCCGAAAACCGCACCTCATTTGGACACTACTAGCTCCCTCTATGCCTATTTATACCTCCCCCATTCGTAATCCCGGGTCATTCCACCCCTAACCCTAGATCCACCCCTCTCCGCGCGGCCGGACACGTCCGCCGGCCGCCGGACAGCGTCCGCCGCCGCCTGCAGTGAATCACAGCGCGCCAAGTGGCACTACGCCCACTTCCCCGCCGCCAGGCCCGC
>NC_057812.1:445519609-445532154 GCF_018294505.1 Triticum aestivum | reverse complement strand
GCCCGGGCCAGATCGAGCGCGCCCGAGCCCCGCCGCCGTCTTCCTCGGGGCCGGCAACCGCTGCCGCACGCCGCCTCTCCTCCGGCGAGCCCTCGCCGGAGCTCGCCCTCTGCCGGGCACCGCCTCCGCCACTGCACCGGGCTGCCGCCTTGCTCCTCCCGGCACCGCCTCCCGCCGTCCTGCGGCCAGATCGGGACGCCGGCGAGCTCCCGTCGCCGTCCCTGCCTTCTCCGGCGCGGATCCGGCGAGATCCGCCGCCGCTTCGAAAACCGTGCCGCGGTCAACCGTAGATCCGCGAGGTGATGAATTTCTCCAAGTCCCCGATTTTCCAGATTCAAATGCTCTTGTTCATCATGCCGTAACTTTGCACCTGTAACTCCGTTGTGCACGTGTAGCATATCAAAATGCTCACCTCAGATAGCACATCATTTCATCTCATTGCATCATTTTCATTTGAGTTCATCTTGATGCCCGAAATGCTGTTAGAAGTATGCTATTTGAGATAATTGTCAGATCTGCTGCTCCAATTAGATATTTGTCATTTTTGTCATGTTTAATGTGTGCATGATATGCCCCTGAGCTCTTCATGAGTTTTGTTATATGTTTTGCCATCTATCCAGAGGTGCAACCCATGCATTTTTATGATGTGTGTGGTGACTAGCACAAGCTTGCAAAGTGGTGCATTCGTTAATGCTGATTTCAGGGACTTAGCATTTCCACTAAGTCCTTGGACTATTTATCTCATTATGCCATATGTTCATATTGTTTCCTAGTGATCCGAGCCTCTTTTGAGGATAATCAGTAAGGATGTTTTGTTAATCTTGTAGTGCTCAATCTATCCATGTCTTTGTTTGCAATTATGGAGCACCCTAGCTTGAGTCAATCGAGCTCTACTTTTGCCATTCCGTGAATCTGGGCAGATTGTCTACTTGTTAGCGATTTTGCCGGGGATGTTGTAGTTGATCTGTGCATGCTATGTTATTGTTCTTGCCATGTCTAGCTTGTATTTTGTGTATACTTGGTGGGTGTATGCTTATATTGTCATGACTTGCTCTGTAGTGAGTGCATCGATCTCATAAACATGCCTACTTGATATCTGTTTCAGCATGCTCCAATTTTCACTAAGTCTGAGAACTGATTATGTTTTTGCCATGTTCACATGCTTGCAATTGTATTTTCTGATCCCTTTTGGCTCAAGGTCACTAAGGGACTTTTATTAAGCTCTTTGAGTAGCTCCATTCCATGCTTTACTTTGCCATGTTCAGTTCCTGTAGCATATAGTTTTCTTGCTCCAAAGTGTGCTATCTGATCTGAAATTCCAAACTAGTGTTAATTTCACCAAGTCTGAAACCTGTTTACCAATTGTACTTTTGCCATGCTTATTTGAACCTGTTAATGGATGAATTGGCTGTAACTCAGTGCTAGTCTTTTGTTAAGCATCATGAGTGGATCCCTGCCATGTATTTTGTTGCCATGTTTGAGTGCTGTAGCATGTTTGTCTTGTTGCATTTAGATGGCTACTTGTTGTAAATCGCAGACCGGTGCCATATTTGAATTGCTTGCCATTTCCAAACCGTAACTCCGATTCCGGTGATCTTTATATCGTTTTCAAGCGATTTCATCTCATCTTTCCAGTGGCGCACTTGGATTTACAAATTGAGGCCAGGTTCATTCATTTCTTTGCAAATCATGCATATGCATCGCATACCGCATCCCGCATATCATACCATGTTCATGTGTTGGTTGTTTACTATGTTGTGTGCTTCTTTTCCGGTGTTTGCTTCTTCGGGTTGGTTCCGATAACGTCGCATTGTGAGGACCCATTCGTCTACGTTCCGTTTGTCTTCATCATGGACTCGTTCTTCTTCCTTGCGGGATTTCAGGCAAGATGACCATACCCTCGAAATCACTTCTATCTTTGCTTGCTAGTTGCTCGCTCTTTTGCCATGCCTATGCTGAGATACCTACCACTTGTTTATCATGCCTCCCATATTGTTGAACCAAGCCTCTAACCCACCTCGTCCTAGCAAACCGTTGTTTGGCTATGTTACCGCTTTGCTCAGCCCCTCTTATAGCGTTGTTAGTTGCAGGTGAAGATTGAAGTTTGTTCCTTGTTGGAACATGGCGATGTTGTTCCTTGTTGGAACATGTTTACTTGTTGGGATATCACAATATATCTTATTTAATTAATGCATCTATATACTTGGTAAAGGGTGGAAGGCTCGGCCTTATGCCTGGTGTTTTGTTCCACTCTTGCCGCCCTAGTTTCCGTCATATCGGTGTTATGTTCCCGGATTTTGCGTTCCTTACGCGGTTGGGTAATAATGGGAACCCCTTGACAGTTCGCCCTGAATAAAACTCTTCCAGCAATGCCCAACATTGGTTTTACCATTCACCACCTAGCCTTTTCTTTTCCCTTGGGGGTCGCGCGCCCAAGGGTCATCATTATTTTAAACCCCCGGGCCAGTGCTCCTCTGAGTGTTGGTCCAACTTGTCAGCCACCGGTGGCCACCAGGGGCAACTCTGGGCTGGCCTACCGGAAGTTTGGACAATCCGGTGTGCCTGAGAAAGAGATATGTGCAGCTCCTATCGGGATTTGTCGGCACATTCGAGCGGTGTTGCTGGTTTAGTTTTACCTTGTCAAAATGTCTTGTAACCGGGATTCCGAGTCTGATCGGGTCTTCCCGCTAGAAGGAATATCCTTCGTTGACCGTGAGAGCTTGTGATGGGCTAAGTTGGGACACCCCTGCAGGGATTTGAACTTTCGAAAGCCGTGCCCGCGGTTATGGGCAGATGGGAATTTGTTAACGTCCGGTTGTAGAAAATCTGAAGTTGACCTTAATTAAAATGCATCAACCACGTGTGTAACCGTGATGGTCTCTTTCCGGCGGAGTCCGGGAAGTGAACACGGTGTTGGAGTTATGCTTGACGTAGGTTGTTCTAGGATCACTTCTTGATCATAGTTGTTCGATCGTGCTTTGCCTTCTCTTCTCGCTCTCTTTTGCGCATGTTAGCCACCATATATGCTAGTCGCTTGCTGCAGCTCCACCTCATACCTTTACCTTACCCATAAGCTTAAATAGTCTTGATCACGAGGGTGCGAGATTGCTGAGTCCCCGTGACTCACAGATACTTCCAAAACCAGCTTGCAGGTACCGTTGAACCGTGCAGATGACGCAACCAAGCTCAAGGAGGAGCTCGATGAAGATCTTGCCCTTTGTGTTGTTTCGTTCTAGATGATCAGTAGTGGAGCCCAGTTGGGGTCGATCGGGGACCTTGTCGCATTTGGTAGTCTTCTTTTATTTTGGCTCCGTAGTCGGGCCCTGATTGTATTTGGATGATGTAATGCTTTATTCATGTATTTGTGTGAAGTGGCGATTGTAAGCCAACTATGTATCTTTTTCCCTTATGTATTACATGGGTTGTGTGAAGATTACCTCACTTGCGACATTGCTTTCAATGCGGTTATGCCTCTAAGTTGTGCTTCGACACGTGGGAGATATAGCTGCATCGAGGGCGTTACACGCCGCCCCCTCTCCTTGTCCTATTCGGACTAGGGGGGAGGGGCGTGGCCCATGCCCTGGCCGCCTCTCCTCTCTTTCCACAAAGGCCCACTAAGGCCCATTAAGTCCCCGGGGGGTTCCGGTAACCTCCCGGTACTCCGGTAAAATCCCGATTTCACGCGGAACACTTCCAATATCCAAACATAGGCTTCCAATATATCAATCTTCATGTCTCGACCATTTCGAGACTCCTCGTCATGTCCGTGATCACATCCGGGACTCCGAACAACCTTCGGTACATCAAAACATATAAACTCATAATATAACTGTCATCGAAACGTTAAGCATGCGGACCCTATGGGTTCGAGAACTATGTAGACATGACCAAGACACGTCTCCGTTCAATAACCAATAGCAGAACCTGGATGTTCATATTGGCTCCCACATATTCTACGAAGATCTTTATCGGTCAAACCGCATAACAACATACGTTGTTCCCTTTGTCATCGGTATGTTACTTGCCCGAGATTCGATCGTCGGTATCTCAGTACCTAGTTCAATCTCGTTACCGGCAAGTCTCTTTACTCGTTCCGTAATACATCATCCCGCAACTAACTCATTAGTTGCAATGCTTGCAAGGCTTATAGTGATGTGCATTACCGAGTGGGCCCAGAGATACCTCTCCGACAGTCGGAGTGACAAATCCTAATCTCGAAATACGCCAACCCAACAAGTACCTTCGGAGACACCTGTAGAGCACCTTTATAATCATCGAGTTACGTTGTGGCGTTTGGTGGCACACAAAGTGTTCCTCCGGTAAACGGGAGTTGCATAATCTCATAGTCATAGGAACATGTATAAGTTGTGAAGAAAGCAATAGCAACAAACTAAACAATCAAGTGCTAAGCTAACGGAATGGATCAAGTCAATCACATCATTCTCCTAATGATGTGATCCCGTTAATCAAATGACAAGTCATGTCTATGGTTAGGAAACATAACCATCTTTGATCAACGAGCTAGTGGAGGCATACTAGTGACACTCTGTTTGTCTCTATATTCACACATGTATTATGTTTCCGGTTAATACAATTCTAGCATGAATAATAAACATTTATCATGGTATAAGGAAATAAATAATAACTTTATTATTTCCTCTAGGGCATATTTCCTTCAGTCTCCCACTTGCACTAGAGTCAATAATCTAGTTCACATCGCCATGTGATTTAACACCAATAGCTCACATCACCATGTGATTAACACCCATAGTTCACATCACCATGTGACCAACACTCAAAGGGTTTACTAGAGTCAGTAATCTTAGTTCACATCGCCATGTGATTAACACCCAAAGAGTACTAAGGTGTGATCATGTTTTGCTTGTGAGAGAAGTTTAGCCTACGGGTCTGCCACATTCAGATTCGTATGTATTTTGCAAATTTCTATGTCAACAATGCTCTACACGGAGCTACTCTAGCTAATTGCTCCCACTTTCAAAATGTATCCAGATTGAGACTTAGAGTCATCTGGATCAGTGTCAAATTTGCGTCGACGTAACCCTTTACGATAAACCTTTTGTCACCTCCATAATCAAGAAACATATCCTTATTCCACTAAGGATAATTTTGACCGCTGTCAAGTGATCTACTCCTAGATCACTATTGTACTCCCTTGCTAAACACAGTGTAGGGTATACAATAGATCTGGTACATAGCATGGCATACTTTATAGAAACTATGGCTGAGGCAAAGGGAATGACTTTCATTATCTTTCTATCTTCTGCCGTGGTCGGGCTTTGAGTCTTACTCAATTTCACACCTTGTAACACAGGCAAGAACTCTTTCTTTGACTGTTCCATTTTGAACTACTTCAAAATCTTGTCAAGGTATGTACTCATTGAAGAAACTTATCAAGCGTCTTGATCTATCTCTATAGATCTTGATGCTCAATATGTAAGCAGCTTCACCGAGGTCTTTCTTTGAAAAACTCCTTTCAAACACTTCTTTATGCTTTGCAGAATAATTCTACATTATTTCCGATCAACAATATGTCATTCACATATACTTATCAGAAATGTTGTAGTGCTCCCACTCACTTTCTGCTAAATACAGGCTTCACCGCAAGTCTGTATAAAACTATATGCTTTGATCAACTTATCAAAGCGTATATTCCAACTCCGAGATGCTTGCACCAGTCCATAGATGGATCGCTGGAGCTTGCATATTTTGTTAGCACCTTTAGGATTGACAAAACTTTCTTGTTGCATCATATACAATTCTTCTTTAATAAATCCATTAAGGAATGTAGTTTTGTTTATCCATTTGCTAGATTTCATAAAATGTGGCAATTGTTAACATGATTCAGACATACTTAAGCATAGATATGAGTGAGAAACTCTCATCGTACTCAACACCTTGAACTTGTCGAAAACCTTTTGCGATAATTCTAGCTTTGTAGATAGTAACACTACTATCAGTGTCCGTCTTCCTCTTGAAGATCCATTTAATCTCAATGGCTCGCCGATCTTTGGGCAAGTCAATCAAAGTCCATACTTTGTTCTTATACATGGATCTCATCTCAGATTTCATGGCTTCAAGCCATTTCGCGGAATCTGGGCTCATCATCGCTTCCTCATAATTCGTAGGTTCGTCATGGTCAAGTAACATGACCTCCAGAACAGGATTACCGTACAACTCTGGTGCGGATCTCACTCTGGTTTACCTATGAGGTTCGGTAGTAACTTGATCTGAAGTTACATGATCATCATCATTAGCTTCCTCACTAATTGGTGTAGTAGTCACAGGAACAGATTTTTGTGATGAACTACTTTCCAATAAGAGAGCAGGTACAGTTACCTCATCAAGTTCTACTTTCCTCCCACTCACTTCTTTCGAGAGAAACTCCTTATCTAGAAAGGATCCATTCTCAGCAATGAATATCTTGCCTTCGGGTCTTTGATAGAAGGTGTACCCAACATTTTCTTTTGGGTATCCTATGAAGACGCACTTCTCCTATTTGGGTTTGAGCTTATCAGATTGAAACTTTTTCACATAAGCATTGCAACCTCAAATTTTAAGAAATGACAGCTTAGATTTCTTGACAAACCATAGTTCATACGGTGTCGTCTCAACAAATTTAGATGGTGCCCTATTTAACGTGAATGTAGATGTCTCTAATGCATAACCCCCGAACGATAGTGGTAAATCGGTAAGAGACATTATAGATCGCACCATATCTAATAAAGTACAGTTACGACGTTCGGACACACCATTACACTGTGGTGTTCTAGGTGGCGTGAGTAGTGAAACTATTTCACTTGTTTTAACTAAAGGCCAAACTCGTAACTCAAATATTTTACTTCTGCGATCATATCGTAGAAACTTTTATTTTTGTTATGATGACTCTCCACTTCACTCTGAAATTCTTTGAACTTTTCAAATGTTTCAGACTTGTGTTTCATCAAGTAGATATACTCATATCTGCTCAAGTCATCTGTGAAGATCAGAAAATAATGATACCAGCCGCGAGCCTCAATATTCATTGGACCACATACATCAGTATGTATGATTTCCAACAAATCTGTTGCTCGCTCCATTGTTCCGGAGAACGGAGTCTTAGTCATCTTGCCCATGAGGCATGGTTCGCAAGCATCAACTGATCATAATCAAGTGATTCCAAAAGCCCATCAGCATGGATTTTCTTCATGCACTTTACACCAATATGACCTAAACGGAAGTGCCACAAATAAGTTGCACTATCATTATTAACTTTGCATCTTTTGGCGTTAATATTATGAAAATGTGTATCACCACGATCGAGATCCAACAAACCATTTTCATTGGGTGTATGACCATAGAAGGTTTTATTCATGTAAACAGAACAACAATTATTCTCTAACTTACATGAATAACCGTATTGCAATAAACATGATCCAATCATATTCAGGCTCAACGCAAACACTAAATAACATTTATTTTAGGTTTAACATTAATCCCAAAAGTATAGGGAGTGTGCGATGATGATCATATCAATATTGGAACCATTTCCAATACACATCGTCACTTCACCCTTAACTAGTCTCTATTCATTCTGCAACTCCTGTTTCGAGTTACTATTCTTAGCAACTGAACTAGTATCAAATACTGAGGGGTTGCTATAAACACTAGTAAAGTACACATCAATAACATGTATATAAAATATACCTATGTTCACTTTGCCATCCTTCTTATCCACCAATTACTTGGGGTAGTTCCTCTTCCAGTGACCAATCCCTTTGTAGTAGAAGCACTCAGTTTCAGGCTTAGGTCCAGACTTGGGTTTTTTCACTTGAGCAGCAACTTGCTTGCCATTCTTCTTGAAGTTCCCCTTTCTTCCCTTTGTATCTTTACTTGAAACTAGTGGTTTTGTTTACCATCAACACTTAATGCTTTTCTTGATTTCTACCTTCATCGATTTCAGCATCACGAAGAGCTTGGGAATCGTTTCCGTTATCCCTTGCATATTATAGTTCATCACGAAGTTCTATTAACTTGGTGATGATGACTAGAGAATTATGTCAATCACTATTTTATCTGGAAGATTAACTCCCCCTTGATTCAAGCGATTATAGTACCCAGACAATCTGAGCACATGCTCACTGCTTGAGCTATTCTCCTCCATCTTTTAGCTATAGAACTTGTTGGAGACTTCATATCTCTCAACTCGGGTATTTGGTTGAAATATTAACTTCAACTCCTAGAACATCTCATATGGTCCATGACATTCAAAACGTCTTTGAAGTCCCGATTCTATGCCGCTTAAGCATGGTGCACTAAACTATCATGTAGTCATCATATTGAGCTAGCCAAACGTTCATAACATCTGCATCTGCTCCTGCAATAGGTTTGTCACCTAGCGGTGCATCAATGAGTATAAACCTCAGATCACGGATCCAATCCGCATCATTGCTACTAACATCTTTCAACTTAGTTTTCTCTAGGAATATATAAAAAATAAAATAGGGGAGCTAAACGCGAGCTATTGATCTACAACATAGACATGCTAATACTACCAGGACTAAGTTCATGATAAATTTAAGTTCAATTAATCATATTACTTAAGAACTCCAACTTAGATAGACACCCCTCTAATCCTCTAAGTGGTCACGTGATCCATATCAACTAAACCATGTCCGATCATCACGTGAGATGGAGTAGTTTCAATGGTGAACATCACTATGTTGATCATATCTACTATATGATTCACGCTCGACCTTTCGGTCTCAGTGTTCCGAGGCCATATCTGTTATATGCTAGGCTCGTCAAGTTTAACCTGAGTATTCCGTGTGTGCAACTGTTTTGTACCCGTTGTATTTGAACGTAGAGCCTATCATACCCGATCATCACGTGGTGTCTCAGCACGAAGAACTTTCGCAACGGTGCATACTCAGGGAGAACACTTGTACCTTGATAATTAGTGAGAGATCATCTTATAAAGCTACCGTCGAACTAAGCAAAATAAGATGTATAAAAGATAAACATCACATGCAATCAAAATATGTGACATGATATGGCCATCATCATCATGTGCCTTTGATCTCCATCTCCAAAGCATCGTCATGATTTCCATCGCCACCGGCATGACACCATGATATCCATCATCTTGATCTATATCAATGTGTCGTCACATGGTCGTCTCACCAACTATTGCTATCGCATAGGGATAAAGTAAAGCAATTATTTGGCGCTTGCATCTTATGCAATAAAGAGACAACCATAAGGCTTCTGCCAGTTGCCGATAACTTCAACAAAATATGATCATCTTATACAACAACTTATACCTCATCACGTCTTGACCATATCACATCACAACATGCCCTGCAAAAACAAGTTAGACGTCCTCTACTTTGTTGTTGCAAATTTTACGTGGCTGCTACGGGCTTAGCAAGAAGCATTCTTACCTACGCATCAAAACCACAACGATAGTTTGTCAAGTTGGTGTTGTTTTAACCTTCACAAGGACCGGGCGTAGCCACACTCGGTTCAACTAAAGTTGGAGAAACTGACACCCGCCAACCACCTGTGTGCAAAGCACGTCGGTAGAACCAGTCTCGCGTAAGCGTACGCGTAATGTCGGTCCGGGCCGCTTCATCCAACAATACCGCCAAACCAAAGTATGACATGCTGGTAAGCAGTATGACTTATATCGCCCACAACTCACTTGTGTTCTACTCGTGCATATGACATCTACGCATAAAACCAGGCTCGGATGCCACTGTTGGGTAACGTAGTAATTTCAAAAAATTCCTACGCACACACAGGATCATGGTGATGCATAGCAACAAGAGGGGAGAATGTTGTCTACGTACCCTCGCCGGGGGGTATGCCAACGGCGGGTTGTTGCCGCCCTCGAGGTGCGTTGGCACGCCCTCGAGCGTGCGGCCGGGGACGCCCCACCATAGGTGGCGCCCCTCGCTGTTCTTCAGGCCGCACACCACCGTCGCGCCGTTCGTGGACGCCATCCTCTGCTGTTGACGGCGCTCGAAGTACGCCACCCAAGCCGCGTGGTTGTCGGCGGTGTACTGGAGGAGGGCGAGCTGGGCGTCGGGGAGGGAGGCGCGCACGATCTCTACCTCGTCGGTGAAGTAGGAGGGGCGCGCCACGGCGTCGGGCAACGGGGGCATGGGCACTCCCCCGTTGCTGAGCCTCCACCCCGTCGGCCCGGCGCGCATGTCCGGCGACGCCGGGATGTTCGCCTGGAACATGAGCCACGACTCCTGTTCGCGGAGCGTGCGGCGGCTGAAGCCGTTGGCCGCCGCCTTGTCTCCGAGGAAACACTCGGCCATCGGGAGAGGGGGAGGGAGAGGGGGGGCTCGGCGGCGGCTCACGGGAGAGGGAGAGGGAGGGCTCGGCGGCGGCGCTCGGGAGAGGTGGAGCTCGGCAGCTAGGGTGGGGCTGGTGTGGCCAGAGGCGAGCGAGGCCACCGGCTTATATAGCCGCGCCGCGCCCGTGTGTACGCATGCGAGAGAGGGGAGGCGTTGGCGCGCCGCCCCGTGACGCGCCGCCCGTGAGGAATCAATGGCAAGGATGACCGGCGGCAGCCTTGCCATTGATTCCTCGTGGAAAACCGAGGCGTTGGGGGAAGACGAGGCGCGGTGTCGCTGACGCGGCTGACCCACGGCTCTTTCGTGCTAAAACCGCTCGTCCCGGCGCCCCCGGGCATCCCCCAGCGCGCCGGGTTTGGCCTAGGTCCGCCGGCGCCGATTTCAGCCCATACCGGCAAAAATCGGACTCCTGGAACGCGACTGAGCCTTTTTTCGACGCCGGCGTGAAAAAATCTTTTCGGGAGGCCTTTCTGAAGACGCGGCTGGAGATGCTCTAAGCAGCAGGAACTGCATCGACAGTATTTAACGATTCCTACTATATATCCATAGAGTTTGCTAAAGTAAGTTTTGTACATGAGCTCAGAGAAGCTAATCAATGGCCCATGAGTTTTGCACCATTTTTCATGTTTTTATAACTTTATTAAGCGGTCAAAAAACATGACCACGAAAGAAGATAAAATATATATTTTGTCAACGTCTGCATTCCAGGCGGTTATGAAAAATTGAACATTTAAATTCGAAAGTAGTTTTTCTTATCTGGTCCTCTAGAGTCCGGACACAAGAAGTACCAACTCATATCTGTCTCTCTCTATATATACGGATGTAGCAACGCATTCCATCAAATCTCCGTTTTATCTGTTGCAATCTTGCAACGGCGCCGGCGTTGGTGACCATGGTGGCGGCGACCATCACGAAGACGGCCCGTGGGACGCACGTCCTGGACATCCACGGCTTCAGCGGCCTGAGGAAGAAACAATGTGACGTAGATGGCTTTCTGTACTCGCCGACCTTCACCGTCAGCGGCCTCGACTGGGCAGTCCGCTACTACCCCGACGGCGATAACCACCATGCCGGCGGCAACTTGGAGTTGTCGGACCATGTTGCCGCCTTCGTCGAGCTAGTGACCGAGGGCGCTGCGGCCTGGGCGCGCGTCGGGTTCGGGCTGGTCGACCAGACCACCGGCGAGACGGTGCCGCTGTTCCGCGAGAAGGATCCGATCCTGTTCGACGCCAGCAGCGAGGACACGTGCACCTGGGGCACCGGCGAGCTCGCCAGGAGGAGGCACCTCCATGCCGGCTCGCGGTACGTCATCGGTGACCGCCTCAAGATCGAGTGCGCCATCGACGTCTGCAGCGACCTTCTCACCTTCGACGACCCGCCACCGTCCTCCGGCCTGCCGCTCTTCCAGCAAGCCGGCTACTGCAGGGAGGAGCCGGACGTGATCATCGAAGTCGCAGGAGAGACGATCGCCGCGCACTACTGCATCCTCGACGCCCGGGCGCCTGGCTTTCTCAAGCGCCACATCCACACAGCGACGACACGCAGCGACAGGAAGGTGCAGATCTCCGTGGACGGCGGAGACATGCCGGCACAGTCGTTCAAGGCGCTGGTCGACTTCGCCTACACGGACGCGCTGCCGGTCGTGGGTGGCCTTAATGGGGCCGGCCACAAGGCGATGATCCGGCACCTCCTTATCGCCGCCGAGCGGTACGGCATGGGCAGGCTGAGGGCGATCTGCGAGCGTGTCCTGTGCAAGAGCCTCGACGTCGAGACCGTGGCAGCCACGCTGGCCATGGCTGACCGACACGGCTTCAAGAAGCTGAGTGAAGCTTGCGCCGAGTTCATGGCTTTTCCCTGAGATTTTTTTTCAAAACTATCATGTTTTTTTAACAATTTCGGAAACTATAGGACGTAATGCAAAAAAATCAAAACTAGTAGCCCGTAGGCCATTTTTTGACCGAAGTACTACTTTTCGGCCACAGTTAGGCCGAAGTAGTACTTTCCGGCCACTGTTAGGCCGAAGTAGTACTTTTCGGCCATCCCCTGGCCGAAAAGGCACTTTTTGGTCAACTCTAGGTCGAAATAGACTTTTTGGTCTAGTCTAGGCCGAAAAGTCACTTTTTGGTCAATCCTAGGCCGAAGTTGCATGACTCATGCTGAAATGTATTTTGTCGCCACCCG
>NC_057812.1:445512297-445519303 GCF_018294505.1 Triticum aestivum | reverse complement strand
TATTTTCCCGCCAATCCCTTCCCGCCTTATTTTCCCGCGAATCCGTTCCCGCCTTATTTTCCCGCCAATCCCTTCCCGCCTTATTTGCCCGCCAATCCCTTCCCGCCAACCCTTTCCCGCCATACCGCAGTTATTCTTTCCCGCCATTTTCTCCTCTGTATCTATAAAACCCGCTTCAGGCGGAGGTGGATAAGCATTCCAGTGTAGTGTAGTCGAGATGTCTCATTATCCATTCGATCGTAGTTTTCACCCTGAGATGAGCAGCACCCTGCTGAGTCTAGCTACCGATTTCAGGATGGACAATAGGATAGTTCCATGGGACGAACTCACCGGTAGTGACACCATAATGAATGAGTTGGCTCACCAATTATGTAGGTCTGGGTGGCCTGAAAGGACCTATGAGGAGGTACGTCAAGAACTTCTTAGGTTGCATGAAAGGTGGAAGAAGGTGGTGGAGCCGAAGAGTGAAACTTTCAGAAGGACTGCAGAAAAGCATCCATTTTTATGAATGCATGAACGGTTGGTCCCTTGGTATTCAGGTTGTAAAATCCTGATAGGAAAGTCTGCGAATGGTTGCCGCCTGCGGTAAAGTAAAATTGATACAAATGCATGAACGAAGCACCACCAGTAAGCATCAGTGACTGCTGAGAATGCAAGAACGATTACTACATTGTTCAAAAGAATGTAGTGAGTAGTGTTACCTAGATTCATCTGCTGATGCCAGGAAGAGCTCCCTGGTTGTGAAGGAGGTGGCTCATGCCAGGAAGAGCTCCCTGGCTGTGAAGGAGGTGGCTCATGCCAGGAAGAGCTCCCTGGCTATGAAGGAGGTGGCTCGTGCCAGGAAGAGCTCCCTGGCTGTGAAGGAGGTGGCTCATGCCAGGAAGATCTCCCTGGCTGTGAAGGATGAGGTTCTGCACGGTGCATAGAGGGTCGTGGTTCTGAACGGTGCACAGAGGGTCATGGTTCTGAATGCTGTATAGAGGGACGTGGCGGACGATGTGCTGGAGGAGGAAGTGCAACATCCGAAGTCCATCTACACGTAACAGCTGCGTAAATCCCGCGTAGCTTATCATCAAGACGCCTCAACCATGAGACGCCCTCTCGCGATGGGATAGTTTCTCCCCTCTGAAAGCGCCGCATTAAAGCGGAAACCTCCTCTCGCGCCTGTAGTGTCAAGTCACCCTGTACACAAAGAGTGAACCAATTATATCCTTGTTGTATGATAGACACCACGAATAGACAACCAAGCGAATATGTCCAGATTAACAAAAGACTTAACATATGAGAACCAAGGCATTTACCGCGTGGTGTCTGGTTCCCACAACAGAGGCAGTTGGGTACATATCGCTGGTGAGAGGGGCTTCGATCTGATCAGGAGCAGCTGATGGAACCAAGTAGGTCCTCGTTGTATGCCGGTAATGCTGCAGATACAACCCGAACATTTCCCAGTTAAAGGGCCGAACCTCACCCTAGATATTTGTCGCAGCGGTAGTCCATTCGTCAATGTAAGGGGTAATGCTCTGAATCCAATAAGCGATGGACTTGTTTCCTCCTAGGCGACTGTCCCTGAGATTGACATGCGCGATACATGATTAGGTATATTATGAATGCAGAGCTGCCAACTAAAATAGTATTAGTACTTACTTGTGCACGTGGTCTGGCAAGTGTGGAATATCTGGAATCTCAGGCTATTGATATAGACCGAACTGTCTCATCACCCTATGAAGAGACATCTCCTCAACCGTCACGTCGAACACCAACTTGGCCTTGGTCATCCAAAAGTGCCGATCTCTAGTGCACAATCCAGAAATCCCAACTGGGTACCTCGATGATATAGCCTGAGGCGAGTATGGCTCCCAAATAACTTGATCCTCGTGCAAACTATCAAACTGCGCCATGAAGGACGGGTAGCATCCCCTAACCTGAGTATGCGCAAACTATCTATGTGCATGACAACAAATAAGCATTAGTAATACTATTGAATGGCAAGAAATAATTGAATTAATTGTTACTTAATATAAAAGTACCTCTCGTCGTGTCCAAATAGATCCCATAGTAGGTAAGTCGCCGATAGCAGGCACATAAGTCCCAGCTAAGTCCTCCAAACCAAAAGGTTTATCAATGTATACATAGGGTCGTCCAATAGGAAACCTCTCGCATGACCAAAGCTGCAACAATAATGGACATCCAACAAGACTAGATTTTCTAGACTTCAACAAGCAAGCTTTGCACAGGTCTCTGTACGTAGCCGCTAACACAGCAGAACCAAAACTCCTCTGTAGAATATCCGCAGGGCAACGTGCTTCAGCTATCTCTCATGCAATACCGATGAGTCGTGCATCGACAGTGGTCACGTGGTTCTCCGTAAACATTGTCTTGCCGAACAGCCAAAGAATATATGCCTCTAGGGACCGGTCAATCTGTGCCTCCGACAACTGAACACCGGGATGTCCTAACGAAACAATCTACATAGAAACGTAATAATTGTATGAACATCGGATAACTAAAAAACAACATTTGTTTAAGTGGCTGTGATGGTTACCTGAAACTGGCTCAACCATCTAAAAAGAGGTCCATGAGGATCGTTGTCTATAGCCCTAGCAGTCGGGACTGCAGCCAAAAAACGGGTCTGCATCGCTGCTTGCCACCCAGATTCTGCCTCTAAGGGACCTATGGCAGCACCGGCCAGAGGTAATCCCAACAAGTAAGACACATCCTGTAAAGTAGGCGCCATCTCTTCCCAAGGAAAGTGAAACGTATGTGTCTCTGGTCTCCATCTATCTACTAAGCAGGTAAGGAGTGACTTGTCGTAAGAGAAACGTTTCACTTGCCTCTTGTGTAACTGCAATGGTTCACCTGCCTTATCTAAGTCCGGACCATCAATCCACTCATCCAATGTACCCTCAACCAGCCGTGCCAAGGGTAGAAGTCCAGCCCAACTTAACCTACAAAATAAAGAGATTGTTAGCGGTTATGAAAAGTATGTCAAACATAGTAAGTCATTATATGGTCTCCATTATATGCACACATACCTATCAACCCATGAATCGTGTATCAGCCAGTTAGTCTTTGGGGTACGAGTGACCAACATGTCTAAGTTGTTGCCCGCTTCCGTAAGGGCGCCCCGGTGCTTTCTATCGATGTTACCATTAAGCAACGGATACGAAGACATATCTGCAATTCAAACAACAAATCTCAGGTGCAAATAAAACATAGTACGACATATTACAAATTATAACATAGTCCTGACATATTACGAATTAAAACATAGTCCTGACATATTACATATTAAAACATAGTCCTGACATATTACAAATTAAAACATAGTCCTCACATATTACAAATTAAAACATAGTCCTGACATATTACAAATTAAAACATAGTCCTGACATATTACATATTAAAACCCACTACGGCACATTATATAGCTTGTGAGTTATTTCTTCCTCGTCCGCCCCTTCGGCCTCGACTGCCACGACCACGTCCGCCTCTTGCTCCTGTTGTTGCAGCCGTCGATGTGGAAGCACTCGTCGATGCGGAAGCACCATCTTTGTTCAGGTCGGGACAATATTTCATCATATGCCCATAAGCCGCGCATAACAAACATTGTCTGGTTGCTCCACCAGCTTCAGACTGGTCCATATCGTTCCGGATGCGAAGGGCCTTTCGTCTGCCCCTACTTGTTCGCCGAAGGTCTGGATGCGGGATGTATACTCTCTCACCGTCGTTTACCTTGTTGAAATTGCCGACGACTCTAAACCCTGTCATCTCGCATGTCCAGGTGTTGAGCACTGCCTCTTTTAAATAGTATGTGGACACGAAGGATATAGCATCCAACTGAATCTGGCCACAGGCAGCCAACACATGAGAGCAAGGTAGGTGCAACAACTTCGGTTTGTTGCATGTACACTCACACGTTGGATATAATTCCGTTCCAATTTTTACCTCGTGTGTCTTCACCTCATTTCCAGAACCAAAACCATCGGTAGGAAGCTGAACCTCATACCTCCTTTCTTGATTCCCTATGAGTCTGACACTGTGCTTCTTTGCTTTCTCTATCTTCTTTGCCATGTATTCCATGACACGGCTACAATAAGGTGTGTTCTGATTATCTTCAATATGCTTCTTTGCTAACTCGTGCCTTTCTCTGAAATATCTCAAAGTGCCATGGAATACAGCCTCCACAATAGTTGTGAGTGGCAATGCTCTATTCCCTCTCAGCATAAAGTTATACACCTCTGCAAGATTGGTTGTCATGTGGCCATACCTAGCTCCATGTGTGTCATGCAGCAAAGACCAATTCATTGGAGGCTCTTTCTCTATCCACTCAGAAAAATTATTTATTGCCCTTCCCTTCTTTCTCTTAGTATTAGGAGGGTCAATTGCTGGCAAGTCACAAAGACCAACTGGCTCCTCTAGCTCCGCGATGAGTGCTGCTAATTTAACCTGATCTTCTTCCATTTTCTTCCTTGCATGGACCTGCTTCTTAGTAAACTCATCTAGTTTTGACCAAATAAATTCATATTTCCGCTGCTGGCTCTGCTTGCATAATTTTTTGAACAAGTTCATCAACCGCTTGTTCTTGAACTGTGAGAAAAAATTAGCCCCAAGATGGCGCATGCACCACCAGCTCTGCAAGTCCCTCCAAGGTGTTGGTTCGTCATCTGCTGGATTACGAAGTGTCTTCACGGCCTTCAATATACCAGCATGTCTGTCATGAATGACACACACGTTTGGTCGGTCCTTCACGATGGCAATTTTCACTTGGCGGAAGAACCATACCCAGCTGAGAAAGTTCTCACCCTCCACAAATGCCATGGCAAGTGGGATGATTTGATTGTTCCCGTCCATACCAATAGCAGTCAGGATTTGCCCTCTATACTGACCAGTCAGGAATGTACCATCCACAAATATAACAGGAGGACAATGCCGGAAAGCTTCGATGCACATAGCAAAAGAGAAGAACACTCGTTTCAACACCTTGAAATCTGATATACTCAGCAACCTCATGTGTTGTACGTTCACATAAGTGTCGGGATTCCTCTTCTTCAGTATGCCCAGGAGACGGACAACATTATCATATGAGTCGAAGAACGTCCCAAACCTTTCCTCCATAGCCTTCTGCTTAGCCCTCCAAGCCTTCCCATAAGGAATGACATAATTCCATCTGACCTTCACTGCTGTCTGGATGTGTTTTGCTTCCATATCTTTCTTCTCTACTATCTCAGTATACATGAGTTGCGCAATGAGACTTGAAGTCAGGTTCGGATGCTTGACCAGCAGGTTCGTCCTCACACAATTATGTGGGACGACAATGGTAACAACCCAGTGGATGTCATACTTCGGCACGTGCCCGTGCACCTTCCCAGGACAACCTGTTACAACACATTTCACGGTATAGTTTGTTGGACTTGATATGTGTGTCTTGAAAACCCTCTGCGTAGACATAGCCCACTTTATCACAGCATACTTCAATTTTTTCTTTGTATCAAACATAGCCCCTATTTGTACTTGGTTCAGATTATACTGCCATGGAGTCTCATGGCCATCGTTCACCGTAAGGCCGGTGGATATGTCCTGCTCCCATGCAGAAGGAATCGGTACCTCAACTTCATCCTCAGAATTTTCAGAATCCAGTTCCTCCACCAATCCATCCTCGTCCTCTTCCTCCATCACGCTCTGCATTTCATCCCCTTCCTCATCCCCATCAGCAAAACCAGAACCAGCTAATATTATCGAATGGCTACTCTGCCCAGTATCAGGACCACAAACATTGTGTGGCACGTAGTCTGACTGTTTCTCGGGTTGGCTACCATCCACATCTTGTGGCTGTGACCCAGATAAAACAATCTCGTTAGCCACTTCTCTGCCTTGGCCGGGTTCATACCCCCTGTGGAGTTGTACGGTATTCTCCTCCTTCGGCACAGGTTGCACAAGTGCATATGGGTGGATTCTTCGGTCTCGGCAGCGTCTTAACAGGGACAACCAATGTTGGCTCCTATCTACCGGCATCAACTCCCACTTGACATTTTTACAAGATTTGGTCCACAATGCATGAATACTGACGGAACATACTTCAGGATCCAGCCCGAAACTAGTTGTCAACCAGTACTTCAATTGTCTAATGTCCAGTCTGTCCGAGTCTGCTAGTGTCATGACGCCATTTTTAAACTCGCTAAGATCAACCCCCAACTCATTATATCGAACATTACCAGCGCCGTAGTAAACATTCAGATTTACTGATTCAGACATTTTCACCTGTCATACATTGTCATCTTCTCATTAATCACAACGAACTATGCGCTAAAATGCCTCCAAAAATATATTAACACTAAAATTCACAATATGACTTATATACACTAACTAAACTATATTAATCACAATATACACTAATATTATCCGCTACACAAACTATGCGCTGAAATGCCTCCAAAAATATATTAACACTAAAATTCACAATATACACTAATATTATCCGCTACACGAACTATGCGCTAAAATGCCTCCAAAAATATATTAACACTAAAATTCACGATATACACTAATATTATCCGCTACACGAACTATGCGCTAAAATGCCTCCTAAATTAAATTAACACTGAAATTCACAACGAACACTAATATTATCCGCTACACGAACTATGCGCTAATATTTACATAATATTTGTGACGACGTGATTATACCTTCGAAGTGTGTGTCCGCTTCTTGCTTGCACCACCGAAGAACGACAAGGCCGCCCCCGACGACCGGAGGTTCAACTCTAGTCAGCCCCCAACCCGCTCCTCCTCCTCACCACCTCCTCCTCTGCAGCTGCTGCTACTAGTCACCACCACCTACTACCCGTCCTCCTCTCCACCATGGCTCCTCCTCCCCACCATGGCTACTCCTCCCCAAACACATCAAAAACTATCCCATAGCAAAAAATAACACCGTAGGCCGGTGGGGATTGCTATGATCTACCGATTCTATGGGTTGGATTTGCAAATGTGTAGCAAATGGAGGAGA
>NC_057812.1:445502363-445512041 GCF_018294505.1 Triticum aestivum | reverse complement strand
GAAGAATTGAGAGAGAGAGAAAGGGAAACGAAGAACAGAGCACAGCGCAGGGGCGAACGGGTGCTTATCCGCACCTTTTCGGCCTAGACCTGGCCGAAAACGTCTTTGGTCGAAGCCTGGCCGAAAAGGCCAGCTTCGGTCACCGGTGGGCCGAAAACGGCCCAGTTCGGCCGCCTAGCAGCCAAAGCTACTATTTTCGGCCGGGCCCCCGCCAACAGCGAGTTTTCGGCCCAAGCGCGGCCGAAAAGCCTACTTCGGCCATGGCCTGGCCGAAAACTCCCTTTTCGGCCCAGTCCTGGCCGACGAGCTACTAGTTTTGCGTTTTTTTCATTCTACGCTATAGTTTCCGAAATTGCTACAAAAAACATGATAGTTTTGAAAAAAAATCTTTCCCTGACATCCGCCTTCTCCTGTCCTTTATGCTCTGAGAAGAAGCAAGGAAGGTAGCAACCGTTCCAAAGAGGTGAAAACAAAGATGTTTAGATGATACTAGTATAAGCATGCACGTGTAACCCACGTCTCAAATCTTAATCAAATGAGATGCACATCAATATAGAAAAACGATTCCTGATACTATATATGAATTAAATAGATATTGTTGCTCAAGTTATATTTTCAAAGGTGGGACGTCATTGTCATGTTGCTGCGTAGAGATAATAATATATTCTTTCATTCATTCGGTGATATGTTGTAAATTTAGAGCATTAAATCTAGTAAAAAATTAAAACGAAGACGCCGGAGGCGTCCGGCTTTAAATTAATAAATCCCACATAAGGCAGAATCCAACAAGTTCAACACAGAACATCATAAAGTAAAACGGCCGCAGCCAAGGTGCGTTACATGCTACCGGCCGAAGCATGTGGGGGAATGAGAGAAGTAGCAGCAGCGTGCAAGTAGCCGGTCCAAAAGGTCACATCCAACGGCAAGCTAGTGGCGGGCACCAATCTGGATCAACCGAATCCGCTCCATAGCCTCCGTCATCCGATCCGCATCACGCCGTTTCCCCAACGGCGTCCATGTCTGAAGGAACAAGTGGCATTTGAAGATAATGTCAGTCGGGTGAGAAGGAAATTTGTGCTCAATAGTTATCTTATTGTGTGTAGTCCAAATGGCCCATAGCAAAGCTCCCACACATCTCCATAAAACACGGCTGAAACCGCCCCTATGAGCGACAAGAATAGCGCGAGGGAAGGCGATCACGAAACATCTGCCATAAGAAAATTTTGATCTTTAAGGGGATAGATGCTTTCCATAGCTCCCTAGCTATGTCCAGGGTCGGCCCCTCGGTCAGTTTGTTGTACAAGGATTGGACGGTAAATTTCCCCGAGTGCGAGAGAGCCCAGGAGACCGAGTCAGCCTCAGGGCGAAGGACCACTCCCGCTAGAGCAGCTACGAGCCTGTCCCAACAGGCTCGTTCGTTATCGAGGAGGGGTCTTTTGAAGGATACCGCGGGCGGGTTGGTGCGCAGCGCATCAGCCACTAGGATATCAACGTTAGTGGCTAACCGGTAGGCAATGGTGTGGCTTTTCCACAAGGGTTCCATGCCAAACCAATGGTCCAGCCAAAATCGCGTTGAGGACCCATTGTTGACGCAAAACTTGGCTCCTAACGTGGATGCAGGCATAACTTTCTGGAACCCATTCCAAAAAGTTGATCCTTTAGCTTTGGAGGTGAGAAAATTCCCATCTGGGAAGTATTTGGCGCGGAGAATATCCGCCCAGAGCCCCTGCTCGTTTTGGGATAGTTTCCAAATCCACTTGGTTAGGAGAGCGACATTCATGAGTTTGGAGTTAAGAATCCCAAGTCCTCCGAATTTCTTAGGGCGGCAGAGCGCGGCCCATTTGATCAGGTGGTACTTCTTTTTTATCCCAGTTCCTTCCCAAAAGAACTTGGATCGGGGCGTATCAAGCTTGGCATGAACCCCATCAGCCAGCAAGAACATGCCCATCGTGAACAGAGGAAGGGAAGAGAGGCTGGAGTTAGTCAGGATCAGTCTGGCGGCCAAGGAAAGGAACCGACCGCGCCAGGGACTAACCTTGTTTGCCACCTTGTCGTACAAGGGCTCCCATTCTAGAATAGAGATGTGTTTATCCGAGATAGGCAGGCCCAAGTACTTAATTGGAAAGCTCCCTAGCTTGCAATTAAGCAGGTTGGCGACTCGAGTAACGAGCAGAGAGTCCATCCCAATGGCTATTACCTCGCTCTTAAGGAAATTGAGCTTAAGGCCGGAAATGATTTTGAAAGCAAGGAGGATGAGTTTGATCGAGGCTACGCTATGATTGTCAGACTCAAAGAGCAACAAGGTGTCGTCCGCATATTGAAGGTGCGTGAGTCCACCCGGAATAAGGTGAGAAATCACCCCGCGGATGTGGCCGGCGTCCTTAGCCTTATGCACCATGGCTGATAGGGCGTCCGCAACAAAGTTAAAGATCAGAGGCGAGGAGGGATCCCCTTGCCTGAGGCCTCGTTTGTTGCGGAAGAAGTTCCCAACCTCTCCATTGATCAACACAACAGTCTGGCCTCCCGAGACCAGTTGCATGATGCGGTGAACAAAGCCTGGCTCGAATCCCTTCCGAGTCAGCACCTTGCGGATGAACTCCCAATTCACGCGATCGTATGCTTTCTCAAAGTCGAGCTTGAGGAGCACGGCCGGTTGCTCAGTGCGTTTAAGCTCGTGGACAGTCTCCTGCAACACTATCGGCCCTTCGAGAATGTTGCGGCCTTTGAGAAAACCAGACTGGCTACGGTTGATAACGCGCTGCGCTACCGGGGCAAGTCTGGTCGCATAAGCCTTTGAGCAGATCTTGAAAGGCACGTTAATAAGAGTGATAGGACGGTACTGCTTGATAGTGTCGGCCCCTTTGACTTTGGGAATGAGGCTGATAACTCCGTAGTTAAGGCGCGAAACGTCTACTGAACCTAACGCAAAACCATTAATAATCCCGTAGAAGAGGTCTTTAAACACAGGCCAGAAACGGCGGGAAAACGCGACCGGCCAGCCGTCCGGGCCAGCCGCAGTGTCAATCTTCATTGCTCCCACGGCTTCGTCGATCTCCTCCGTGGAGAAAGTCAAAGCCAAGAAGTCATTTTCGGCTTGAGACACGCGGCCATCTTCCCCCCAGAAGTCCGCCCGAAGCTGTAAGGGCTTCTCCTCGGTTGTTCCCAACAAGTTGAGGAAGAAGTCATAGATGTGTGCCGCGATGTCAGCCTGACTCACCAACAGCCCTTGATCAGATTGAAGTCTCAAAATCGAGCACTTCCGTTTATGGCCGTTGGCAAAGGCGTGGAAATATCCCGTATTTGCATCGCCCTTGGTGATCCACTTGACGCCGCCCCGACGACGCCAGTATTCCTCCTCCTCCCTAAGAATGGCAAGCACATGGTTCTCAAGTGCGTAACGATTGGCACATTCAGCTTCCAGGAAGGGCCTGGAATCAGCTAGCACGTCTAGGGCTTTAATTTTAGCAATAATAGCTTCCCTAGCACGCTTCCCTTCGCTCCCGTGGTTTGCACCCCACCCACGGAGGAAACCCCGAAAGGTACCAGCCGCCGAGATCCAAGTGTCCATGGGACCCCTGGAGTAGCCGACCGCAGCTCTTGCACGCTCCCAGCGCGGAATGAGCAAGGGACCGAAGCCCTCGACCTCAAACCACCCTGTTTCAAAGAAGAAACGAGGGCTGCACTTGATCCGGTCCTCCCCAGAGGCTAGGATCGGCGGCACATGATCCGACCCAATACGCGTTTCCGCTACCAGCGTACACATGGGAAATAGCACTTCCCAGTCGGAGGTCACAAAGACACGATCTAGAACACTGCGCACAGGCGAAAGTTGCTTGTTGGTCCACGTATATCTAGCGCCAGTCCTAGTGATCTCCCACAGGGCACATGCCGCGATCGTATTATTGAACAAGTTCACTCTAGGCCAGTCAATGTTAGGGTTGTTCTTATCCGCTCCCGAACGAATAAGATTAAAATCGCCCCCAAGGACGATGGGGACATTGGTGGTTTGCTTGGCCCCAACCAAACTTTGAATTTCACCCAAGAAATCAGCCGCCCTAGAATGATCGGCCGGACCGTAGACACAAACTATCGACCAGAAAACAAGCGAAATCATGTGCTTAATCGTAATTGAAATGAAAAACGCACCCACGTCCCAACTTACAACATCGCATACATCACTGTTACAACCCAGAAGAAGACCACCAGAATGGCCCACAGAAGGTACCCAGCCCCAAACAAAACGATGAAGAGAGTCGTAGGCTGCCAAATCTCTATACTTAAAATCGGCTTTAATCATTTCCTGAAGCGCAACCACGTCAATACGTTCCCGGGCAGATTAAATCTAGTAATTGATCCTCTGAATCGCCATTCTAAAATATATTGAGTCATTCGAAAAGCTAATTCCAGTGTGATACGTCTTAATACAACATGATTCAGCACACGGCGTGTATTATCCCGAGAAAGATATGTTTGGAGAACAAAATACAACTACTATTTATACTCTTCGATATCCTATGCTGCAGATTGTTAGCACTTTTCCAGACAATAGCATGCAGATTTCCCCCATACTCAGTAAAACTCTCCATTTCCTGTGATTCATTCAGACTCAAAGGAAAATTGTCAAATAGGCATATAAATACATTTCATAGAAGCTGAACTCATTAAGTAGATCCATCATTCTAAAAGAACTCGTAATTAGAAGCTGTAGTTTCGTAGTAATAGCATCTACAGTGAGGGTACAAATTGTAGATAAAAGTATATGCATTTTGGACATTGTCATTTTTTTTTACGCCTGAGAGGAGGAGGGGCATTGACTATTCAAATGTGCCAAACTATGAGTATGCACCCATGTAATGAATGACACTGTATTCAAAAGAGATTACTCGCAGTTGTAAATTGGTGTTCCTAATGCCTTTCACCGTGATCTGTGATTAGTAACCTATCATATGCTAGTACTACACGACGCTTAATTACATTCTAGTTGTTTTTCAAACAGAAGCAACTGGAGTACACTTGTTCATTGTTCTCTCTAACTGACAAGAAACAAATAGGATATGAATTACTTGCTAACAAATCTGAAAGCAAAGGATCAACCTAAATTCCATCAAACTGTAAAATCATGTGAAGCCAGATAACAGCAAGAGCATCAAACTCCACAAAGGTCTCGACATTTTAAGAAGTCAATAATGGTCTCATATACGACAAATGCAGACAAACACTATGCCCCAAAAAATACCAGTACCTAAATATTCCTCTGTAAAGTAATATACAGAGGGGTATCATTGAACTACATACTGTGATGCTCTTGTTTATTCAGTTAATGGAGCGAAGAGCAAGATTTTTTTTACCTTTCAGGGTGATGTTCAGAAATATTTCAGATGTAGGGTAGGAAAATATTTGTTTTCAACACAATAATTGAGATGTCAAAAAGGACATGTTTCATCTGAAATGAAAGTAGCTTATATACAATGTAGCTTATCTTACATAATTTACTCCACTGATGTGAGTGGCCACTGCTTTACATAAATGCTCACTGGATTTGAAAAAGGCAATGTTTGTAATGAGAGATGAAACAGTTACGTAACAATTTTAATACGAAACCATGAAGAAAAGCAAGGATAGCCATCAATAGTAGTCCATACACATGCGAGCTATAACCACCATGCTACCAGTAGATATAGAATATGAAAGGAACAGAAGAGAACTTCCTAGGAGACTTGTTGAATATGCTTCGCTTTGAGTGATGATCTTTGAAGAAAGTTCACAATCAGGTTATAAGCAGAATACCTTGTTAGTTGCAAGAACTCCTTCACCAATCAACATCCTCTTTCTAGCTGCAACCAAAAATAAGATTGAGTGATGATCTTTTAAGAGCAAGGGCATTGGGGCTAGCTGTGCCAACCACCAATAACATTGTCAACTTAAATTTATTCGTCACTGGGAAATCACATACTATGTTCTGCTTAACTTTCTCCTACTCAAGTGCGGGTACAGAGCTTTGCATGGAATTCATTATTTAAAAATAATATTTATCATAGCTTGCAAATAATCCAATATACACATAAAAGCAAAAAATGCTAAAAAATGACATTATGTCGTCTTTTTGTGAAGGTGATAAATTCCATATTAAAGTACCAATTCTTTGATTGGAGCTCACCTATTAAGTAGTCGTACATCTCAGAGGCCATATTCTTTAATATCCGATATCACAACCCCATGGCCTCTCTCTCTCTCTCTCTCTCTCTCTCTCTCTCTCTCACACACACACACACACACACACACACACGCACACACACACACACACAAAATAATTGGTTGAGAGTTGACTGCACCAGTTCAAGCGAGTTAATAATTGGTTGCCACTCCGAGCGAGTTAACTGCTTGATAGATAGATAAGTCCAAGGTACTTGCAAGGAAAACATTCCATGCGGAAGGGCTATTGCGACCATATGTTTGTCCCTCTCCTCTCCACGTATCATAATAGCAGAAGATTTTGCGGAAGGCATGAAGTCGTGCCTAAAATGTTGAGAGTTTGTCTAACGAAGCTCATGTCCGATATGGTAGGCCTCACGAAGAGAACCACGTCATCTGCGTAAATCAACAGTCGATGCATCCATGGCTCCAAGATGATGCGCTTTTACTATCATTGCAGTGAGAACATCCATGACAATTACGAATAGAAGTGGCAACAACAGGTCACCTTGACGCAACCATCGAGCATGCATGAACTTGTGGCCACATAGCCGTTAACGACAACTCAAGAGCCGTTGTCGTGAGTGAAGTGGCTACCTACGATCTCCAGACATTCGAGAAACCTTTCGCACATAAAACTTCGAAGAGAAAGGGCCAAGCGATGGAGTCAAAGGCACACGAAATATTCAATTTGAGTAACGATCCTTTCGCCTTGTCCTTATGCAAACTCCTCACAACTGATTGCTCATGAATTGATCGACCACGAATCAAAGCTGATTGTTTGATCTGCATCAGTTCGGCCATGCGCAGATAGTCTAGGAGCCATCAATTTAGCGTAAAATTTGGGCATCTCTGGAATTATCATGAATTGATATGAGTCCTGGCAAGAAGATCAGTCATTGTTCTCAGAACCTATGTAAGAAAAAATGATCACGCCTTTAGGCCTCGTTCGGTAGGAGAGGGTCGAGAGGGTTTCAAAGGGAGTTTCCTCGCGTGGCGGAGAAACCCCGCAAAACCTCGAGGGCCCATTTGGTACGCGGGGTTTCGATGGCCAAACCCCCTCCTATACCCTCCTTTCCACGCGGTTCAGAGCCCTCGAGGGGGGACTCCTGGATTTGGGAGGAAACGAGACCGCGCCGCCGCCTGCTCACCGTGCCGTCGCTCGACTCTTCCTCAACACGCTGACCTACGCATCGGCGGCGTGCCTCCTCCGCCATACTGGCCTTCTCCCCAGTGGTAAGCCCTTGCCTCGCCTACCCTCCTTTCCTCTCGTCGTCTAGGTTTCTTCCATTCGTCCGGCCATGGCTGCCGCCTCATCCTCCTCGGCGAGATCACCATGCACACCGTCTCCGAGGGCACCAAGGCCGCCACCAAGTTCACCTCCTCTTAGATTGCGTCCCCTGTATCTAGAAGCAGGTTACTGTTGGTTTAGTGGTTGACTGTTGACTCTGGTTATCTGCAAGTAGTAGTCGTGGTCAGTGGCGGAGCCAGAAAAATAGGATGAGGAGGGTCGAGTATTGTTCAACCTTGTTGGGGTGGGCCAATCCATCAAAAACACCCATTTTAGCAAAAAAATCACTGCTACTATTCATCTATTAGGCCTAAATCACAGATGTTAGGGGGGGCCAGGGCCCTGGCTAGCACCCCCTGTCTCCGCCATAGGTCGTGGTGGTAATGCTGGATGTGAATTGCCAAATCGGTGCCAATCTTTCGTTGGCTCGTTGGCTGCAAGAACTGAATTATGTGCAGTGATTCTTTTGGCAAATGAAGATTTGAAAAACAATGTTGCGTTGTTGGTTCTATTTACCGATTTCTGTGGTAATGCTCAGGTGTTTCATACTGATAATGTAATCTAGGTAGCAATTAGCATTTGTCATCCACTAGTAATGTCTTGGCACTCGTTTGTTTCACACTGATGATGCAATGTTTCAGATTCCTGTATCACCCAGATGGTTTCTTGTAGTTGCATCAGGTGCAGAAGCAAGTGCTCCTGTGTGCTAAACTGCTAATCGTAATTGCTCGGTGAAAATGCTCTCTGGTTTGTGAATGTGTAGAAATCAATGTGTCTTGATTAACTTTGTGCAGAGACAGTTGACAAAATTAAGTTCTAGAGCTGCTGTTTATTTCTTCTTACCAGTTGTTTCGTAAACAACATCGGAAATCTGGACAACTTGTCTGCCTCCCTATTTATTGACTACAAGTTACAAGTCTGATTTCTATGCACTTTGGTGAACAAAAGTCCTCTGGCTGCAGTATGAGTGACTATATGAGCCCATTCGAAGGAGACGCCATTTTATGTGTCATTAACTCTACAGATTGTGATGATTTGTCATAAAAAATTGCTACGTTATTATGAGCAATCCTACAGCTACGGGCGTTTTTTCGAGGAACAAGACCTACAGGCAGAGGTGGCCTCACCTAATTTGGGAGAAGGAGGCCCCACCCTGCAAATCACAGAGGGAGGGATGAATTAGGAGGCAACACGTCTGTCCATAGGACTCTGAGCGTAGATAGAGTCCGTAAGTGGAGCATTTTCGCGTTATTATCTACCAGACCGTCTTTGATGTACTCATACACACATTTATACATGGTTGTCGTGCTCATGTTATTTGTCGACATTCAGAATTATTTATTGTATGATTTAAATTATCTCACTTCTTTGGTTGTACATGTATGCCCACAGTGCAGAGTACACCTATGTGCGAGGAAGTTTTGTTTGTAGTTTCTTCATCATACCAAGAATCATTCATTTGATGTCGGTCATGATTAGTCGATTATTTGGTTTGTGATACAGTTGCGCAGCAAATCTGCAATTATGTAAAATTGGTCATATCTTAATTGCGAACCAAAGCTTTATATTGCTTCCATTTGGGAAACTGGCAATGTCTTCATTTATTATACAGCTACAACAATTTTGAACCTTGTTTTCTGAGACACATATATTCACTATGCCTACTCGAGTAATTCTTTTGGTTCTCAACCGGATGTTTCACATACCGGTTGGTTTATCCATCTTATGTATTCTGAATGACCGCTTCAATTGATGCTTAAACCCCTTTTCGAAAAAAAGAAAAAAAACTTCAATTGATGCTTACTAGTTCGATGGCGTACTGGTTGCTCCTTGTACATGCCATGCTTCTTGGGTTTGTCCTGCCTGCGTAGTAGGTCAAATTGATCCACTGCCCCCTTGCTTCAATTTATACACAACAGATCTCCATGCCCAAGATAGAAATATTTCTATCAATCTGATGCCACAATTGGTGTCAATTGTTTTCTTACCATTCATTATAATGTATACATGCCACTGAACAAACATTCAATCTTCAATCTTTGCTTGTGTTAGATAAGGCCGGACTTTCTTCCGTTGTGAATGTGGCTCAACAGAAGAACGGTGCCTTGGTCGCTTGCTCCGGTGTGATGCAGCCAAGCTGGGCCAACGACCACGTCGTGTGTGAGGGCAAACTCTGCCTCGACGGCTCTTCAGGT